>NW_026610612.1:0-212165 GCF_029499605.1 Hyla sarda
TGCTTACAGCTTCCCGTGGGTGTTGGTTTGATACCGTTTGGGGACAGCCAAGGAGGCATCTGCAGGCAACAAAGGTAGGTGTGTGCTTGTGTGTGTGTTTCCTATGCAGATCCTAAGCCCAGTGTCACATGCAAGTAGGAGGAGTAAGAAGGGTTCCTGGCAAATCCGGGTTATGGATTGCATTTAAAAAGGCCCCGTGGGAGTGCAATGGGCCCCTGTCTTGCTGCTTAGCAATAATGGTATGGGTTTAGGTTCTGCTGTGTGTACTGGTGGTTGACTGCCCCCCAGCCCAGAGTGTGCATGGAAAATTGTCTGGCAGCCTCCCTGACAGCAAGCAGTGATAGTGCCCATGAAGGGGACCTTGTTGGGCCCGCCCCTTTCACGGTTATCGCTTCTCGGCCTTTTGGCTAAGGTATAGGGATATACCTTGGCTGATCCGGTTCCTGCTTTTGTGGGTGCTCTGAGACCCCCCTCCTCGGCCCTGGGACATCGCCCTTCGTTGGGCTTAAGTCCCTTGCTGCTATTGGGGAGGGGGCCCACCTCAGTGTAGAGTTGCGATCCCCCTTTGCCTTAGGGACCTAGTGTCTCTTTGGTGCGCTTGATTGTGAGCATGGCGTCAGCCAGTGACGGAGATCCAGGCATGGTACCATCTTATGCCAAGCTCAAGAACTCAGTACGTATATCGTACTTGGAGGACCAGAGAAAGAACCGGGACCTGAAGTACATCGTGGAGCAAGTTCTGCTGGGCGTCTTTGGATTAAGGAAGCATGAGATATTATCCATCCAAGATTATCCGAAAAGAGGAGTATACGATGTTACTTTTACGGAAGGAGGTATTTACAAGGACTTTGTTATACAGATGAAGAAGGTAAGCGGAGATGCCCGCTTGAGTGGAATAAGAATTGTTGAGCACTTTCCCGATGAACTTATGCTTTTAGTTATAAAAATGTACTCTCCATACGTTAAAGAAGATGAAATTGTTGTGTTTTTAAGGAATTTTTGTAAAAAAATTATAAATAGAGGGAAAGTGATGAATGAGTGTGGAATATGGTCCTCTAAGTGGAAGTTTCTGGTTGAGTTCAAAGAAGATCTATTACTCCCAGGACGAAAGGTTATGCCTCCAGCTCGGTTCAAGTTAGGAAATGTAAATGGTGACGTGTTTTTCCCAGGAATGCCCAATTTCTGCAGAGCTTGTAGAAGATATGGACATGATAAAAACGTATGTGAGAGTACATGTACAAATTGTGGCAGCACTGAGCACTCCTCCAGAGAATGCACAAAAGAAAAGAAATGCAGTTTATGTTACAGAGTTGACCATTTGTATGCTTCTTGTCCTCACAGAAACAAAGAGAAACAACAGAGAAGCCAGCCAGACCCCCGTCATATGAACAGAGAAGACAGCAAACCAGAAGAAAACCCAACTGATCAACATGGTGAGTCTGCTACCTCTGATGAAGATGGATATGAGAAACCCTCCAGCATGAAGGTAAGAAGAAAGGAGAAGAAAGCATGGCAGACAGGAGCTCCTCTCTCGCAGCAGAGGGGTAGTAACCTGGATGAAGCTGTCAGCAAGCCTCAGAGTGCCCCCCTGAGGAAGCCAGAAAATGTTGGGGCTAAGAGAAGAAAGACCGGAACAGGAAGAGAAGAGGCGTTTGTGGAAGAAGAGGGGGGGGTAGGGATGCCATCAGGTGTTCCAGCCCCCTCCCCAAGTGAAACAGGCAACTCGTCCATGGTTCCCGACACGGTGGAAGTCGTTGTGCCCGACCAGCTGCCCGGGGTGGCTCCGACAGGTCATCCCGGGGAGGAGATGGACACTGGGCAAGGTGACGGAGACGGGACAACCCCTGTTCCGGCGAAGAGGAATCCTCTCCTTAGTCCCCTACCGGAGGATCTTCAGGAGGAGGTAATGGAGGAGTCAGACGGTAGCAGCTCACCGGAATCTCTGGTGACAGTGAGATCAGAAGGGGAAAATGATAGTTTTGGGGGTCTGGCTGATGAGGATGAGATAGAATGTGCACAAAGATATTGAAAGTGGTCTCTCTGTAACCTTTAATGATGGCGCTCCATGGACTCTCCCTCAATGTGAGGGGCCTTAAGACACACGCAAGAAGAACTGCTATTTTTAATTTTTTATCCTTTTTGTCTGCATCAGTTTTCTTCTTACAGGAATGTGGCATCCCTCACCAAGCATCATACAAGAAATATGAAGAAGACTGGAAGCATGGCCCCTCAGTGTGGTCAGGGTCCAACGCATCTAAATCTGGAGGAGTTGCTATACTTTTTAAGGGTAATGTTAATATAATTTTTAAGCAAGAGATTTTACCAGGAAGGATTTTATTAGTTAAAGCTTTTATAAATGGTTTTACATGGCAGTTTTTAAACTTTTATGGTTCACCTGATAAAAAAGAAAGAGAAGAGATGTTAGAGATTTTACCTCTTTTTATTAATGATTCTTATCCTTTGATTTTAGCTGGGGATTTTAATTGTGTTTTAAGAGGTGAGAAAAGATATTCTCGAGCTACTAGTAGAAATTATGATAAGACATCTAACATTTTAAAAAATATTACTTTAGATTTTAGGCTTATAGATGTTTTTAAAAAATGTAATCCAAATTTACCTGATACTGAAGGCATTACATGGAGTAATGTGAATTGTAGCTCGAGGATTGATTTTATCTTCTCTTCTCAAAATGTTTTACCTGCCAAATGTGAGCTTTTAACTAATATATTTTCTGATCATAAATGTCTTCTATTTGTTTTAAATCCTGTTCCTGGTTTTAAGAGGGGTATTGGTTCATGGAAATTGAACATATCTCTTTTAGAAGATAAAATAATCTTAACAGAATACGCCAATTTTTATAATAAATGTAAAAATAATAGAGACCCAAATATAGATATAAAAGTATGGTGGGAAAATATGAAGAAAAAAACTAAAGATTTTTTTATAAAACAAGGTATCCAAAAAGCTAAAGATAAAAGACATTGTTATGATATTTTAAATACACATCTTCAAACTCTTTTTAAATTGCACAATATAGGGATAGATGTAAAAGATGATATTGTTAACATTAAAAAAGAAATAAAAACATTTTTAAATGAAAAAGGTAAAGAGATCATTTTTAAAGCTAAAATCAAACATATTGAAAATAACGAAAAATGTACAAGATATTTTTTTAAAAAATCTAATCAAAAAAGAGTCCATATCGAAAAACTAGAAGGAGAAGTGGAGATGAATAAAATTTTATTTAAAGTACAATGTTATTATAGGGAACTTTTTAATGAGAAAAAAATAGATGCTAATTTCATGAACGATGCCTTAAACAAAATAGAACGTGTTTTAGAGAATAATTCTCAATCCTTTCTTTTACAGTCTATCCCAGAGAAGGAAATATTGGATACCATAAACAGTTTTAATTTGGGTAAAGTACCAGGGTCTGATGGCCTGCCAATCGAATTTTATAAGGTTTTTTATGAGGTTTTAAAAGATGATCTTTTATCTCTTTTTACAGATGTTTTTAATACCAAGATTTTACCACAGTCATGGAAAATGGGTGAGGTTTCTCTGCTCTTTAAAAAAGGTGATAAAGAGGATATTAGGAATTGGAGACCAATAACCCTTTTAAACGCTGATTATAAAATAATGGCTAAAATATGTGCAAACAGACTAAAAAATGTTATAGATAAATTAATACATAATAATCAAGTGTGTGGTATACCGGGTAGAAACATGTGGGAAAATTTAAACCTCATAAAAGATATAATAGAAGATGCTAAAATAAGGAAAAGTAATTTAGCAATTTTAACAATAGACTTTGAAAAAGCATTTGACAGAGTCTCGCACTGTTTTTTATTTAATGTTTTAAATAAAATGGGCATACCAGAAGGTTTTTTAACGTCACTCAAAGCCTTTTATAATGACTGTTTTAGCAAAATTTTAATTAATGGTTTTAAGACTGAAATGGTTCCTTTAAAATCTGGTGTGAAGCAGGGTTGCCCCCTATCACCCCTTTTATTTATTTGTGCACTAGAGCCACTTTTATGTGTCATAAGAGGTGATAAACAGATCCGTGGGATAAGGCTCCCCGGAGGAAATGGTCTTGAAGCTAAAGTAGTCAGTTATATGGATGATGTAGCAGTGACATGTCAAGATAGCCTGGCACTTAAAAAAACTTTAACACAAATTAACTATTTCTGTTGTGCTTCTGGTTTTAAAGTGAATTTTAACAAGTGCGAGATTTTAAAAGTCGGCAAGCTGGATACAAGAGACATAAAGGTACCGGTAGTAGAAAAAGTAAAAATTTTAGGTGTGTATTTTAATGAATTAAATAATGGAAACGAAAGCTGGGAGCTAACAATGCAAAAGGTGAACCAAAAATTATGTGTATGGAGACTAAGAGACCTTACAATGGAAGGAAAAGTGCTGATTTTAAAGATGGTGATTTTACCTTTGCTTTTATATTTAAGTTTAGTGTTCCCACCTAACACACATATAATACGTAAAGTCTCAAAAGTCTGTTACACCTTTTTTTGGAATTCCAAATATGAGAAGTTAAAAAGAGAAATTGTATCTAAACCTAAAGAGAAAGGGGGGAAAAGTTTTACTGATTTTACTGCGTTCCTTTATACAAAATTCTTTTCATTGTGTCTTAAGAATGTTTTTAAAGACAACTATTGGTCGTTCTTTTTGCGCTATAATGTTGGTAATCTCATGAGACACCATGGTTGGTTTGAAACAGATCTTAAACACCCTTATGCTTTTAACCTCCCTATTACTTATTGTATTTTAGAAAAGATTGTTTCTCTTTTTAAACTGTTTGATTTTAGTAAAGATATTCTAATCGATGGGAAAAAACTTACGAGAGTCATTTTAAACAATATTAACATGTGCCAAGTTGGAAATTTTAATGATGATAAATGTAAAGAAATCTGGAGAATTGTGAACTCATTTTATCTTTTTAACTCACAGAAGGACTTATCCTGGAGCTGCATCCACAGTTGCCTTCCGTGCCGGGCTTTCCAACACCGTAGAGGATTTGCAAGCACAGCAAAGTGTCCAAGAGAGGGATGCCACGAAGAGGAGACTGTTTTACATCTTTTATGGACATGTGATTTTTCTAGAAGGATATGGACTAAAATGCTGCCACTTTTAAACAAAATTGCTGCTATAAAAGACTTGGACTATAATATGGTTTTATATGGGTGTTTGGATTGTCCCGGCGAACAAGAGAAACGGAAGGCATGGCAAATAATAAACTGTGTGAAGGCAGCTCTGTGGAAAAATAGGAATATTTTATTATTTAAAAAGGACATTTTATCTTTCGATGATGTTATTGGAATGATATTAAGTGAAATGTACATCTATCTTTTAATCGATAAACAAAGTGATGAGTTTGCATTCTTAAAATGGCATTTTACCGACTGGCATATGTGAAATTGTAAAATTGTAAGTTTTTTATGTTCCCCTGGTTTTAATGCTATGTAACTATGTAACTATGTTAAAACTTGAAACTTAAATAAAATAGGTGTGTACCTGTGAAGGTGCAGCCAAGTTAAAAAAAAAAAAATCTGTTCTTATCAGTTTAATATCTGATACGTCCCCTATCTGGGGACCATATATTAAATGGATTTTTGAGAACGGGGGCCGATTTCGAAGCTTGCTTCCGTCGCCCTATGCATTGACCCGATATGGCAGTATCTTCGGGTACAGTGCACCACCCCCTTACAGGGTTAAAAAGAAAGATTCCTACTTTCATTGCTACCTGCTTGCTGGCTAGCCAGCTAGCCAGCCCTGTGGGCCTTGCTGCTGCTGCTGCTGCAGCCAAAAAACAAAAGGTGGTGCTGCTGCTGCTTCTGCTGCTTCTGCTTCTGCTTGTGTCTGGCCGCTGTTGGAGCGTCCAGGCACAGGACTTCTGCTGCTGCTGACTAAATGGCCTCCTTAATTGGATCATTTGAGTAGCCAGCACACCTGTGCAGGTAGGGCATGACATGATAGGCAGCTGCCTTGATAGCGGGTGGGTGCTGAATGTTCCTAATTGACAAAATAAGATTAATGCTTATGAAGAAATATAAAATCTCATCCCTTCCCCAATATCGCGCCACACCCCTACCCCTTAATTCCCTGGTTGAACTTGATGGACATATGTCTTTTTTCGACCGTACTAACTATGTAACTATGTAACATAACATGGGGGGGGGGGGGGGGGTCTCCTGGCTGTTCACACAGGTGTGTCATTGCTGTACATTGACCATGCATTGCTTCTGTGGTATTGCAAAGGCAAAGACAAATGCTTCCAGCCATCCATTGCACTAATGGATTGGTCATCAGCTGGCTGTCTATGTCCCGCATCAATATAGACCAAAGTACAGAGGGTTAGGCTATGCTATTGTGCACCTACCTGATGCATCAGAAGGTGCGAGGCCCTTGCTAAATTCTGTGCACAGACTTTGAGATCTATGCTTTAGACTGTATCTAAACCTGCTCCAACATGGACTGACATTCTGGCCTACTTTCAGCCGATGCGACTTGTCTGTCGCTGAACAGTCGCTTTTTATGTATTCAGCACCTATGTATAATGTTGTAAAAATGCTCTAGAAGCTAAAGTCGCAGAAATGTCACACATATTTGGCCTGCAACTTTCTGTGCGACAAATTCAGACAGGAAAAATCAGTATAAATCCTTAGAAAATTATCCCCCAGTGTCTCCATCTGCTGGCGGTATTGAATAAGCATTGCTGCACTGATGGGGTATGCATTAGACGAAAAAAAAGAAGAAAAAGAAGAATAATACGCCCAGAAAAGAGGCGAAAAGGAGAAAAACGTAAAAAAACTTGAAAAAAAAGTAAGAGGAAGAGAAGGGAAAAAAAGGTGGAAATGGGTTTAAAAGTGATTTCGGAGGAGAAATATATATATATATATATATATATATATATATATATATATATACGCGCACACACACACATATATATAAACGTATTCTCCGTTGAGATATTGCAGCCGCTGCTGTGTCCAGGCCCAGGAGCCTTAGCACTGTGCTGTGATGTCACTCAATACCACTGACATCACTAGGTGTAAACAACATCTCTCCTTTGCTGTGTATGTGACTATGGAGCTGTTTGGTGATGTCGTCTATTATGGCCTTCATAGAAGCAACAGGAGATTGTTGCATCCATCTAGAACCCTCAGAACTACAGTGCTATGATGTCACTCACTTCCACAGGCCTTGCAGAGTGTAAACAACAACAACCCAGCTTTGTTGTGTATGTAACCATAGGGATTTGTGATGTCACCTAGAACCTTCACAGCAGCGACAGCTTTATGAGGAGCATCAGCACTGCTCTGCCTGAGCAGAACCATCACCGCCATAGGTTGTCAAATAACCCGGATTTAACCCACACAGGTAAGTCCAATGGGGTGCAGGCATGTCCTCTATGCTTACAGCTTCCCGTGGGTGTTGGTTTGATACCGTTTGGGGACAGCCAAGGAGGCATCTGCAGGCAACAAAGGTAGGTGTGTGCTTGTGTGTGTGTTTCCTATGCAGATCCTAAGCCCAGTGTCACATGCAAGTAGGAGGAGTAAGAAGGGTTCCTGGCAAATCCGGGTTATGGATTGCATTTAAAAAGGCCCCGTGGGAGTGCAATGGGCCCCTGTCTTGCTGCTTAGCAATAATGGTATGGGTTTAGGTTCTGCTGTGTGTACTGGTGGTTGACTGCCCCCCAGCCCAGAGTGTGCATGGAAAATTGTCTGGCAGCCTCCCTGACAGCAAGCAGTGATAGTGCCCATGAAGGGCACCTTGTTGGGCCCGCCCCTTTCACGGTTATCGCTTCTCGGCCTTTTGGCTAAGATCAAGTGTAGTATCTGTTCTTATCAGTTTAATATCTGATACGTCCCCTATCTGGGGACCATATATTAAATGGATTTTTGAGAACGGGGGCCGATTTCGAAGCTTGCTTCCGTCGCCCTATGCATTGACCCGATATGGCAGTATCTTCGGGTACAGTGCACCACCCCCTTACAGGGTTAAAAAGAAAGATTCCTACTTTCATTGCTACCTGCTTGCTGGCTAGCCAGCTAGCCAGCCCTGTGGGCCTTGCTGCTGCTGCTGCTGCAGCCAAAAAACAAAAGGTGGTGCTGCTGCTGCTTCTGCTGCTTCTGCTTCTGCTTGTGTCTGGCCGCTGTTGGAGCGTCCAGGCACAGGACTTCTGCTGCTGCTGACTAAATGGCCTCCTTAATTGGATCATTTGAGTAGCCAGCACACCTGTGCAGGTAGGGCATGACATGATAGGCAGCTGCCTTGATAGCGGGTGGGTGCTGAATGTTCCTAATTGACAAAATAAGATTAATGCTTATGAAGAAATATAAAATCTCATCCCTTCCCCAATATCGCGCCACACCCCTACCCCTTAATTCCCTGGTTGAACTTGATGGACATATGTCTTTTTTCGACCGTACTAACTATGTAACTATGTAACATAACATGGGGGGGGGGGGTCTCCTGGCTGTTCACACAGGTGTGTCATTGCTGTACATTGACCATGCATTGCTTCTGTGGTATTGCAAAGGCAAAGACAAATGCTTCCAGCCATCCATTGCACTAATGGATTGGTCATCAGCTGGCTGTCTATGTCCCGCATCAATATAGACCAAAGTACAGAGGGTTAGGCTATGCTATTGTGCACCTACCTGATGCATCAGAAGGTGCGAGGCCCTTGCTAAATTCTGTGCACAGACTTTGAGATCTATGCTTTAGACTGTATCTAAACCTGCTCCAACATGGACTGACATTCTGGCCTACTTTCAGCCGATGCGACTTGTCTGTCGCTGAACAGTCGCTTTTTATGTATTCAGCACCTATGTATAATGTTGTAAAAATGCTCTAGAAGCTAAAGTCGCAGAAATGTCACACATATTTGGCCTGCAACTTTCTGTGCGACAAATTCAGACAGGAAAAATCAGTATAAATCCTTAGAAAATTATCCCCCAGTGTCTCCATCTGCTGGCGGTATTGAATAAGCATTGCTGCACTGATGGGGTATGCATTAGACGAAAAAAAAGAAGAAAAAGAAGAATAATACGCCCAGAAAAGAGGCGAAAAGGAGAAAAACGTAAAAAAACGTGAAAAAAAAGTAAGAGGAAGAGAAGGGAAAAAAAGGTGGAAATGGGTTTAAAAGTGATTTCGGCGGAGAAATATATATATATATATATATATATACGCGCACACACACACATAGATATAAACGTATTCTCCGTTGAGATATTGCAGCCGCTGCTGTGTCCAGGCCCAGGAGCCTTAGCACTGTGCTGTGATGTCACTCAATACCACTGACATCACTAGGTGTAAACAACATCTCTCCTTTGCTGTGTATGTGACTATGGAGCTGTTTGGTGATGTCGTCTATTATGGCCTTCATAGAAGCAACAGGAGATTGTTGCATCCATCTAGAACCCTCAGAACTACAGTGCTATGATGTCACTCACTTCCACAGGCCTTGCAGAGTGTAAACAACAACAACCCAGCTTTGTTGTGTATGTAACCATAGGGATTTGTGATGTCACCTAGAACCTTCACAGCAGCGACAGCTTTATGAGGAGCATCAGCACTGCTCTGCCTGAGCAGAACCATCACCGCCATAGGTTGTCAAATAACCCGGATTTAACCCACACAGGTAAGTCCAATGGGGTGCAGGCATGTCCTCTATGCTTACAGCTTCCCGTGGGTGTTGGTTTGATACCGTTTGGGGACAGCCAAGGAGGCATCTGCAGGCAACAAAGGTAGGTGTGTGCTTGTGTGTGTGTTTCCTATGCAGATCCTAAGCCCAGTGTCACATGCAAGTAGGAGGAGTAAGAAGGGTTCCTGGCAAATCCGGGTTATGGATTGCATTTAAAAAGGCCCCGTGGGAGTGCAATGGGCCCCTGTCTTGCTGCTTAGCAATAATGGTATGGGTTTAGGTTCTGCTGTGTGTACTGGTGGTTGACTGCCCCCCAGCCCAGAGTGTGCATGGAAAATTGTCTGGCAGCCTCCCTGACAGCAAGCAGTGATAGTGCCCATGAAGGGCACCTTGTTGGGCCCGCCCCTTTCACGGTTATTGCTTCTCGGCCTTTTGGCTAAGATCAAGTGTAGTATCTGTTCTTATCAGTTTAATATCTGATACGTCCCCTATCTGGGGACCATATATTAAATGGATTTTTGAGAACGGGGGCCGATTTTGAAGCTTGCTTCCGTCGCCCTATGCATTGACCCGATATGGCAGTATCTTCGGGTACAGTGCACCACCCCCTTACAGGGTTAAAAAGAAAGATTCCTACTTTCATTGCTACCTGCTTGCTGGCTAGCCAGCTAGCCAGCCCTGTGGGCCTTGCTGCTGCTGCTGCAGCCAAAAAACAAAAGGTGGTGCTGCTGCTGCTTCTGCTGCTTCTGCTTCTGCTTGTGTCTGGCCGCTGTTGGAGCGTCCAGGCACAGGACTTCTGCTGCTGCTGACTAAATGGCCTCCTTAATTGGATCATTTGAGTAGCCAGCACACCTGTGCAGGTAGGGCATGACATGATAGGCAGCTGCCTTGATAGCGGGTGGGTGCTGAATGTTCCTAATTGACAAAATAAGATTAATGCTTATGAAGAAATATAAAATCTCATCCCTTCCCCAATAGCGCGCCACACCCCTACCCCTTAATTCCCTGGTTGAACTTGATGGACATATGTCTTTTTTCGACCGTACTAACTATGTAACTATGTATCATAACATGGGGGGGGGGGGTCTCCTGGCTGTTCACACAGGTGTGTCATTGCTGTACATTGACCATGCATTGCTTCTGTGGTATTGCAAAGGCAAAGACAAATGCTTCCAGCCATCCATTGCACTAATGGATTGGTCATCAGCTGGCTGTCTATGTCCCGCATCAATATAGACCAAAGTACAGAGGGTTAGGCTATGCTATTGTGCACCTACCTGATGCATCAGAAGGTGCGAGGCCCTTGCTAAATTCTGTGCACAGACTTTGAGATCTATGCTTTAGACTGTATCTAAACCTGCTCCAACATGGACTGACATTCTGGCCTACTTTCAGCCGATGCGACTTGTCTGTCGCTGAACAGTCGCTTTTTATGTATTCAGCACCTATGTATAATGTTGTAAAAATGCTCTAGAAGCTAAAGTCGCAGAAATGTCACACATATTTGGCCTGCAACTTTCTGTGCGACAAATTCAGACAGGAAAAATCAGTATAAATCCTTAGAAAATTATCCCCCAGTGTCTCCATCTGCTGGCGGTATTGAATAAGCATTGCTGCACTGATGGGGTATGCATTAGACGAAAAAAAAGAAGAAAAAGAAGAATAATACGCCCAGAAAAGAGGCGAAAAGGAGAAAAACGTAAAAAAACGTGAAAAAAAAAGTAAGAGGAAGAGAAGGGAAAAAAAGGTGGAAATGGGTTTAAAAGTGATTTCGGCGGAGAAATATATATATATATATATATATATATATATATATATATATATATATACGCGCACACACACACATATATATAAACGTATTCTCCGTTGAGATATTGCAGCCGCTGCTGTGTCCAGGCCCAGGAGCCTTAGCACTGTGCTGTGATGTCACTCAATACCACTGACATCACTAGGTGTAAACAACATCTCTCCTTTGCTGTGTATGTGACTATGGAGCTGTTTGGTGATGTCGTCTATTACGGCCTTCATAGAAGCAACAGGAGATTGTTGCATCCATCTAGAACCCTCAGAACTACAGTGCTATGATGTCACTCACTTCCACAGGCCTTGCAGAGTGTAAACAACAACAACCCAGCTTTGTTGTGTATGTAACCATAGGGATTTGTGATGTCACCTAGAACCTTCACAACAGCGACAGCTTTATGAGGAGCATCAGCACTGCTCTGCCTGAGCAGAACCATCAACGCCATAGGTTGTCAAATAACCCGGATTTAACCCACACAGGTAAGTCCAATGGGGTGCAGGCATGTCCTCTATGCTTACAGCTTCCCGTGGGTGTTGGTTTGATACCGTTTGGGGACAGCCAAGGAGGCATCTGCAGGCAACAAAGGTAGGTGTGTGCTTGTGTGTGTGTTTCCTATGCAGATCCTAAGCCCAGTGTCACATGCAAGTAGGAGGAGTAAGAAGGGTTCCTGGCAAATCCGGGTTATGGATTGCATTTAAAAAGGCCCCGTGGGAGTGCAATGGGCCCCTGTCTTGCTGCTTAGCAATAATGGTATGGGTTTAGGTTCTGCTGTGTGTACTGGTGGTTGACTGCCCCCCAGCCCAGAGTGTGCATGGAAAATTGTCTGGCAGCCTCCCTGACAGCAAGCAGTGATAGTGCCCATGAAGGGCACCTTGTTGGGCCCGCCCCTTTCACGGTTATCGCTTCTCGGCCTTTTGGCTAAGATCAAGTGTAGTATCTGTTCTTATCAGTTTAATATCTGATACGTCCCCTATCTGGGGACCATATATTAAATGGATTTTTGAGAACGGGGGCCGATTTCAAAGCTTGCTTCCGTCGCCCTATGCATTGACCCGATATGGCAGTATCTTCGGGTACAGTGCACCACCCCCTTACAGGGTTCAAAAGAAAGATTCCTACTTTCATTGCTACCTGCTTGCTGGCTAGCCAGCTAGCCAGCCCTGTGGGCCTTGCTGCTGCTGCTGCAGCCAAAAAACAAAAGGTGGTGCTGCTGCTGCTTCTGCTGCTTCTGCTTCTGCTTGTGTCTGGCCGCTGTTGGAGCGTCCAGGCACAGGACTTCTGCTGCTGCTGACTAAATGGCCTCCTTAATTGGATCATTTGAGTAGCCAGCACACCTGTGCAGGTAGGGCATGACATGATAGGCAGCTGCCTTGATAGCGGGTGGGTGCTGAATGTTCCTAATTGACAAAATAAGATTAATGCTTATGAAGAAATATAAAATCTCATCCCTTCCCCAATAGCGCGCCACACCCCTACCCCTTAATTCCCTGGTTGAACTTGATGGACATATGTCTTTTTTCGACCGTACTAACTATGTAACTATGTATCATAACATGGGGGGGGGGGGTCTCCTGGCTGTTCACACAGGTGTGTCATTGCTGTACATTGACCATGCATTGCTTCTGTGGTATTGCAAAGGCAAAGACAAATGCTTCCAGCCATCCATTGCACTAATGGATTGGTCATCAGCTGGCTGTCTATGTCCCGCATCAATATAGACCAAAGTACAGAGGGTTAGGCTATGCTATTGTGCACCTACCTGATGCATCAGAAGGTGCGAGGCCCTTGCTAAATTCTGTGCACAGACTTTGAGATCTATGCTTTAGACTGTATCTAAACCTGCTCCAACATGGACTGACATTCTGGCCTACTTTCAGCCGATGCGACTTGTCTGTCGCTGAACAGTCGCTTTTTATGTATTCAGCACCTATGTATAATGTTGTAAAAATGCTCTAGAAGCTAAAGTCGCAGAAATGTCACACATATTTGGCCTGCAACTTTCTGTGTGACAAATTCAGACAGGAAAAATCAGTATAAATCCTTAGAAAATTATCCCCCAGTGTCTCCATCTGCTGGCGGTATTGAATAAGCATTGCTGCACTGATGGGGTATGCATTAGACGAAAAAAAAGAAGAAAAAGAAGAATAATACGCCCAGAAAAGAGGCGAAAAGGAGAAAAACGTAAAAAAACGTGAAAAAAAAGTAAGAGGAAGAGAAGGGAAAAAAAGGTGGAAATGGGTTTAAAAGTGATTTCGGCGGAGAAATATATATATATATATATATATATATATATATATATATATATATATATATATATATACGCGCACACACACACATATATATATAAACGTATTCTCCGTTGAGATATTGCAGCCGCTGCTGTGTCCAGGCCCAGGAGCCTTAGCACTGTGCTGTGATGTCACTCAATACCACTGACATCACTAGGTGTAAACAACATCTCTCCTTTGCTGTGTATGTGACTATGGAGCTGTTTGGTGATGTCGTCTATTATGGCCTTCATAGAAGCAACAGGAGATTGTTGCATCCATCTAGAACCCTCAGAACTACAGTGCTATGATGTCACTCACTTCCACAGGCCTTGCAGAGTGTAAACAACAACAACCCAGCTTTGTTGTGTATGTAACCATAGGGATTTGTGATGTCACCTAGAACCTTCACAGCAGCGACAGCTTTATGAGGAGCATCAGCACTGCTCTGCCTGAGCAGAACCATCACCGCCATAGGTTTTCAAATAACCCGGATTTAACCCACACAGGTAAGTCCAATGGGGTGCAGGCATGTCCTCTATGCTTACAGCTTCCCGTGGGTGTTGGTTTGATACCGTTTGGGGACAGCCAAGGAGGCATCTGCAGGCAACAAAGGTAGGTGTTTGCTTGTGTGTGTGTTTCCTATGCAGATCCTAAGCCCAGTGTCACATGCAAGTAGGAGGAGTAAGAAGGGTTCCTGGCAAATCCGGGTTATGGATTGCATTTAAAAAGGCCCCGTGGGAGTGCAATGGGCCCCTGTCTTGCTGCTTAGCAATAATGGTATGGGTTTAGGTTCTGCTGTGTGTACTGGTGGTTGACTGCCCCCCAGCCCAGAGTGTGCATGGAAAATTGTCTGGCAGCCTCCCTGACAGCAAGCAGTGATAGTGCCCATGAAGGGCACCTTGTTGGGCCCGCCCCTTTCACGGTTATCGCTTCTCGGCCTTTTGGCTAAGATCAAGTGTAGTATCTGTTCTTATCAGTTTAATATCTGATACGTCCCCTATCTGGGGACCATATATTAAATGGATTTTTGAGAACGGGGGCCGATTTCGAAGCTTGCTTCCGTCGCCCTATGCATTGACCCGATATGGCAGTATCTTCGGGTACAGTGCACCACCCCCTTACAGGGTTAAAAAGAAAGATTCCTACTTTCATTGCTACCTGCTTGCTGGCTAGCCAGCTAGCCAGCCCTGTGGGCCTTGCTGCTGCTGCTGCAGCCAAAAAACAAAAGGTGGTGCTGCTGCTGCTTCTGCTGCTTCTGCTTCTGCTTGTGTCTGGCCGCTGTTGGAGCGTCCAGGCACAGGACTTCTGCTGCTGCTGACTAAATGGCCTCCTTAATTGGATCATTTGAGTAGCCAGCACACCTGTGCAGGTAGGGCATGACATGATAGGCAGCTGCCTTGATAGCGGGTGGGTGCTGAATGTTCCTAATTGACAAAATAAGATTAATGCTTATGAAGAAATATAAAATCTCATCCCTTCCCCAATATCGCGCCACACCCCTACCCCTTAATTCCCTGGTTGAACTTGATGGACATATGTCTTTTTTCGACCGTACTAACTATGTAACTATGTATCATAACATGGGGGGGGGGGGTCTCCTGGCTGTTCACACAGGTGTGTCATTGCTGTACATTGACCATGCATTGCTTCTGTGGTATTGCAAAGGCAAAGACAAATGCTTCCAGCCATCCATTGCACTAATGGATTGGTCATCAGCTGGCTGTCTATGTCCCGCATCAATATAGACCAAAGTACAGAGGGTTAGGCTATGCTATTGTGCACCTACCTGATGCATCAGAAGGTGCGAGGCCCTTGCTAAATTCTGTGCACAGACTTTGAGATCTATGCTTTAGACTGTATCTAAACCTGCTCCAACATGGACTGACATTCTGGCCTACTTTCAGCCGATGCGACTTGTCTGTCGCTGAACAGTCGCTTTTTATGTATTCAGCACCTATGTATAATGTTGTAAAAATGCTCTAGAAGCTAAAGTCGCAGAAATGTCACACATATTTGGCCTGCAACTTTCTGTGCGACAAATTCAGACAGGAAAAATCAGTATAAATCCTTAGAAAATTATCCCCCAGTGTCTCCATCTGCTGGCGGTATTGAATAAGCATTGCTGCACTGATGGGGTATGCATTAGACGAAAAAAAAGAAGAAAAAGAAGAATAATACGCCCAGAAAAGAGGCGAAAAGGAGAAAAACGTAAAAAAACGTGAAAAAAAAGTAAGAGGAAGAGAAGGGAAAAAAAGGTGGAAATGGGTTTAAAAGTGATTTCGGCGGAGAAATATATATATATATATATATATATATATATATATATATATATATATACGCGCACACACACACATATATATAAACGTATTCTCCGTTGAGATATTGCAGCCGCTGCTGTGTCCAGGCCCAGGAGCCTTAGCACTGTGCTGTGATGTCACTCAATACCACTGACATCACTAGGTGTAAACAACATCTCTCCTTTGCTGTGTATGTGACTATGGAGCTGTTTGGTGATGTCGTCTATTATGGCCTTCATAGAAGCAACAGGAGATTGTTGCATCCATCTAGAACCCTCAGAACTACAGTGCTATGATGTCACTCACTTCCACAGGCCTTGCAGAGTGTAAACAACAACAACCCAGCTTTGTTGTGTATGTAACCATAGGGATTTGTGATGTCACCTAGAATTTTCACAGCAGCGACAGCTTTATGAGGAGCATCAGCACTGCTCTGCCTGAGCAGAACCATCACCGCCATAGGTTGTCAAATAACCCGGATTTAACCCACACAGGTAAGTCCAATGGGGTGCAGGCATGTCCTCTATGCTTACAGCTTCCCGTGGGTGTTGGTTTGATACCGTTTGGGGACAGCCAAGGAGGCATCTGCAGGCAACAAAGGTAGGTGTGTGCTTGTGTGTGTGTTTCCTATGCAGATCCTAAGCCCAGTGTCACATGCAAGTAGGAGGAGTAAGAAGGGTTCCTGGCAAATCCGGGTTATGGATTGCATTTAAAAAGGCCCCGTGGGAGTGCAATGGGCCCCTGTCTTGCTGCTTAGCAATAATGGTATGGGTTTAGGTTCTGCTGTGTGTACTGGTGGTTGACTGCCCCCCAGCCCAGAGTGTGCATGGAAAATTGTCTGGCAGCCTCCCTGACAGCAAGCAGTGATAGTGCCCATGAAGGGCACCTTGTTGGGCCCGCCCCTTTCACGGTTATCACTTCTCGGCCTTTTGGCTAAGATCAAGTGTAGTATCTGTTCTTATCAGTTTAATATCTGATACGTCCCCTATCTGGGGACCGTATATTAAATGGATTTTTGAGAACGGGGGCCGATTTCGAAGCTTGCTTCCGTCGCCCTATGCATTGACCCGATATGGCAGTATCTTCGGGTACAGTGCACCACCCCCTTACAGGGTTAAAAAGAAAGATTCCTACTTTCATTGCTACCTGCTTGCTGGCTAGCCAGCTAGCCAGCCCTGTGGGCCTTGCTGCTGCTGCTGCAGCCAAAAAACAAAAGGTGGTGCTGCTGCTGCTTCTGCTGCTTCTGCTTCTGCTTGTGTCTGGCCGCTGTTGGAGCGTCCAGGCACAGGACTTCTGCTGCTGCTGACTAAATGGCCTCCTTAATTGGATCATTTGAGTAGCCAGCACACCTGTGCAGGTAGGGCATGACATGATAGGCAGCTGCCTTGATAGCGGGTGGGTGCTGAATGTTCCTAATTGACAAAATAAGATTAATGCTTATGAAGAAATATAAAATCTCATCCCTTCCCCAATATCGCGCCACACCCCTACCCCTTAATTCCCTGGTTGAACTTGATGGACATATGTCTTTTTTCGACCGTACTAACTATGTAACTATGTATCATAACATGGGGGGGGGGGGGGTCTCCTGGCTGTTCACACAGGTGTGTCATTGCTGTACATTGACCATGCATTGCTTCTGTGGTATTGCAAAGGCAAAGACAAATGCTTCCAGCCATCCATTGCACTAATGGATTGGTCATCAGCTGGCTGTCTATGTCCCGCATCAATATAGACCAAAGTACAGAGGGTTAGGCTATGCTATTGTGCACCTACCTGATGCATCAGAAGGTGCGAGGCCCTTGCTAAATTCTGTGCACAGACTTTGAGATCTATGCTTTAGACTGTATCTAAACCTGCTCCAACATGGACTGACATTCTGGCCTACTTTCAGCCGATGCGACTTGTCTGTCGCTGAACAGTCGCTTTTTATGTATTCAGCACCTATGTATAATGTTGTAAAAATGCTCTAGAAGCTAAAGTCGCAGAAATGTCACACATATTTGGCCTGCAACTTTCTGTGCGACAAATTCAGACAGGAAAAATCAGTATAAATCCTTAGAAAATTATCCCCCAGTGTCTCCATCTGCTGGCGGTATTGAATAAGCATTGCTGCACTGATGGGGTATGCATTAGACGAAAAAAAAGAAGAAAAAGAAGAATAATACGCCCAGAAAAGAGGCGAAAAGGAGAAAAACGTAAAAAAACGTGAAAAAAAAGTAAGAGGAAGAGAAGGGAAAAAAAGGTGGAAATGGGTTTAAAAGTGATTTCGGCGGAGAAATATATATATATATATATATATATATATATATATATATATATATATATATATATACGCGCACACACACACATATATATAAACGTATTCTCCGTTGAGATATTGCAGCCGCTGCTGTGTCCAGGCCCAGGAGCCTTAGCACTGTGCTGTGATGTCACTCAATACCACTGACATCACTAGGTGTAAACAACATCTCTCCTTTGCTGTGTATGTGACTATGGAGCTGTTTGGTGATGTCGTCTATTATGGCCTTCATAGAAGCAACAGGAGATTGTTGCATCCATCTAGAACCCTCAGAACTACAGTGCTATGATGTCACTCACTTCCACAGGCCTTGCAGAGTGTAAACAACAACAACCCAGCTGTGTTGTGTATGTAACCATAGGGATTTGTGATGTCACCTAGAACCTTCACAGCAGCGACAGCTTTATGAGGAGCATCAGCACTGCTCTGCCTGAGCAGAACCATCACCGCCATAGGTTGTCAAATAACCCGGATTTAACCCACACAGGTAAGTCCAATGGGGTGCAGGCATGTCCTCTATGCTTACAGCTTCCCGTGGGTGTTGGTTTGATACCGTTTGGGGACAGCCAAGGAGGCATCTGCAGGCAACAAAGGTAGGTGTGTGCTTGTGTGTGTGTTTCCTATGCAGATCCTAAGCCCAGTGTCACATGCAAGTAGGAGGAGTAAGAAGGGTTCCTGGCAAATCCGGGTTATGGATTGCATTTAAAAAGGCCCCGTGGGAGTGCAATGGGCCCCTGTCTTGCTGCTTAGCAATAATGGTATGGGTTTAGGTTCTGCTGTGTGTACTGGTGGTTGACTGCCCCCCAGCCCAGAGTGTGCATGGAAAATTGTCTGGCAGCCTCCCTGACAGCAAGCAGTGATAGTGCCCATGAAGGGCACCTTGTTGGGCCCGCCCCTTTCACGGTTATCGCTTCTCGGCCTTTTGGCTAAGATCAAGTGTAGTATCTGTTCTTATCAGTTTAATATCTGATACGTCCCCTATCTGGGGACCATATATTAAATGGATTTTTGAGAACGGGGGCCGATTTCGAAGCTTGCTTCCGTCGCCCTATGCATTGACCCGATATGGCAGTATCTTCGGGTACAGTGCACCACCCCCTTACAGGGTTAAAAAGAAAGATTCCTACTTTCATTGCTACCTGCTTGCTGGCTAGCCAGCTAGCCAGCCCTGTGGGCCTTGCTGCTGCTGCTGCAGCCAAAAAACAAAAGGTGGTGCTGCTGCTGCTTCTGCTGCTTCTACTTCTGCTTGTGTCTGGCCGCTGTTGGAGCGTCCAGGCACAGGACTTCTGCTGCTGCTGACTAAATGGCCTCCTTAATTGGATCATTTGAGTAGCCAGCACACCTGTGCAGGTAGGGCATGACATGATAGGCAGCTGCCTTGATAGCGGGTGGGTGCTGAATGTTCCTAATTGACAAAATAAGATTAATGCTTATGAAGAAATATAAAATCTCATCCCTTCCCCAATATCGCGCCACACCCCTACCCCTTAATTCCCTGGTTGAACTTGATGGACATATGTCTTTTTTCGACCGTACTAACTATGTAACTATGTATCATAACATGGGGGGGGGGGGGGGGTCTCCTGGCTGTTCACACAGGTGTGTCATTGCTGTACATCGACCATGCATTGCTTCTGTGGTATTGCAAAGGCAAAGACAAATGCTTCCAGCCATCCATTGCACTAATGGATTGGTCATCAGCTGGCTGTCTATGTCCCGCATCAATATAGACCAAAGTACAGAGGGTTAGGCTATGCTATTGTGCACCTACCTGATGCATCAGAAGGTGCGAGGCCCTTGCTAAATTCTGTGCACAGACTTTGAGATCTATGCTTTAGACTGTATCTAAACCTGCTCCAACATGGACTGACATTCTGGCCTACTTTCAGCCAATGCGACTTGTCTGTCGCTGAACAGTCGCTTTTTATGTATTCAGCACCTATGTATAATGTTGTAAAAATGCTCTAGAAGCTAAAGTCGCAGAAATGTCACACATATTTGGCCTGCAACTTTCTGTGCGACAAATTCAGACAGGAAAAATCAGTATAAATCCTTAGAAAATTATCCCCCAGTGTCTCCATCTGCTGGCGGTATTGAATAAGCATTGCTGCACTGATGGGGTATGCATTAGACGAAAAAAAAGAAGAAAAAGAAGAATAATACGCCCAGAAAAGAGGCGAAAAGGAGAAAAACGTAAAAAAACGTGAAAAAAAAGTAAGAGGAAGAGAAGGGAAAAAAAGGTGGAAATGGGTTTAAAAGTGATTTCGGCGGAGAAATATATATATATATATATATATATATATATATATATATATACGCGCACACACACACATATATATAAACGTATTCTCCGTTGAGATATTGCAGCCGCTGCTGTGTCCAGGCCCAGGAGCCTTAGCACTGTGCTGTGATGTCACTCAATACCACTGACATCACTAGGTGTAAACAACATCTCTCCTTTGCTGTGTATGTGACTATGGAGCTGTTTGGTGATGTCGTCTATTATGGCCTTCATAGAAGCAACAGGAGATTGTTGCATCCATCTAGAACCCTCAGAACTACAGTGCTATGATGTCACTCACTTCCACAGGCCTTGCAGAGTGTAAACAACAACAACCCAGCTGTGTTGTGTATGTAACCATAGGGATTTGTGATGTCACCTAGAACCTTCACAGCAGCGACAGCTTTATGAGGAGCATCAGCACTGCTCTGCCTGAGCAGAACCATCACCGCCATAGGTTGTCAAATAACCCGGATTTAACCCACACAGGTAAGTCCAATGGGGTGCAGGCATGTCCTCTATGCTTACAGCTTCCCGTGGGTGTTGGTTTGATACCGTTTGGGGACAGCCAAGGAGGCATCTGCAGGCAACAAAGGTAGGTGTGTGCTTGTGTGTGTGTTTCCTATGCAGATCCTAAGCCCAGTGTCACATGCAAGTAGGAGGAGTAAGAAGGGTTCCTGGCAAATCCGGGTTATGGATTGCATTTAAAAAGGCCCCGTGGGAGTGCAATGGGCCCCTGTCTTGCTGCTTAGCAATAATGGTATGGGTTTAGGTTCTGCTGTGTGTACTGGTGGTTGACTGCCCCCCAGCCCAGAGTGTGCATGGAAAATTGTCTGGCAGCCTCCCTGACAGCAAGCAGTGATAGTGCCCATGAAGGGCACCTTGTTGGGCCCGCCCCTTTCACGGTTATCGCTTCTCGGCCTTTTGGCTAAGATCAAGTGTAGTATCTGTTCTTATCAGTTTAATATCTGATACGTCCCCTATCTGGGGACCATATATTAAATGGATTTTTGAGAACGGGGGCCGATTTCGAAGCTTGCTTCCGTCGCCCTATGCATTGACCCGATATGGCAGTATCTTCGGGTACAGTGCACCACCCCCTTACAGGGTTAAAAAGAAAGATTCCTACTTTCATTGCTACCTGCTTGCTGGCTAGCCAGCTAGCCAGCCCTGTGGGCCTTGCTGCTGCTGCTGCAGCCAAAAAACAAAAGGTGGTGCTGCTGCTGCTTCTGCTGCTTCTACTTCTGCTTGTGTCTGGCCGCTGTTGGAGCGTCCAGGCACAGGACTTCTGCTGCTGCTGACTAAATGGCCTCCTTAATTGGATCATTTGAGTAGCCAGCACACCTGTGCAGGTAGGGCATGACATGATAGGCAGCTGCCTTGATAGCGGGTGGGTGCTGAATGTTCCTAATTGACAAAATAAGATTAATGCTTATGAAGAAATATAAAATCTCATCCCTTCCCCAATATCGTGCCACACCCCTACCCCTTAATTCCCTGGTTGAACTTGATGGACATATGTCTTTTTTCGACCGTACTAACTATGTAACTATGTATCATAACATGGGGGGGGGGGGGGGGGTCTCCTGGCTGTTCACACAGGTGTGTCATTGCTGTACATCGACCATGCATTGCTTCTGTGGTATTGCAAAGGCAAAGACAAATGCTTCCAGCCATCCATTGCACTAATGGATTGGTCATCAGCTGGCTGTCTATGTCCCGCATCAATATAGACCAAAGTACAGAGGGTTAGGCTATGCTATTGTGCACCTACCTGATGCATCAGAAGGTGCGAGGCCCTTGCTAAATTCTGTGCACAGACTTTGAGATCTATGCTTTAGACTGTATCTAAACCTGCTCCAACATGGACTGACATTCTGGCCTACTTTCAGCCAATGCGACTTGTCTGTCGCTGAACAGTCGCTTTTTATGTATTCAGCACCTATGTATAATGTTGTAAAAATGCTCTAGAAGCTAAAGTCGCAGAAATGTCACACATATTTGGCCTGCAACTTTCTGTGCGACAAATTCAGACAGGAAAAATCAGTATAAATCCTTAGAAAATTATCCCCCAGTGTCTCCATCTGCTGGCGGTATTGAATAAGCATTGCTGCACTGATGGGGTATGCATTAGACGAAAAAAAAGAAGAAAAAGAAGAATAATACGCCCAGAAAAGAGGCGAAAAGGAGAAAAACGTAAAAAAACGTGAAAAAAAAGTAAGAGGAAGAGAAGGGAAAAAAAGGTGGAAATGGGTTTAAAAGTGATTTCGGCGGAGAAATATATATATATATATATATATATATATATATATATATATATATATACGCGCACACACACACATATATATAAACGTATTCTCCGTTGAGATATTGCAGCCGCTGCTGTGTCCAGGCCCAGGAGCCTTAGCACTGTGCTGTGATGTCACTCAATACCACTGACATCACTAGGTGTAAACAACATCTCTCCTTTGCTGTGTATGTGACTATGGAGCTGTTTGGTGATGTCGTCTATTATGGCCTTCATAGAAGCAACAGGAGATTGTTGCATCCATCTTGAACCCTCAGAACTACAGTGCTATGATGTCACTCACTTCCACAGGCCTTGCAGAGTGTAAACAACAACAACCCAGCTTTGTTGTGTATGTAACCATAGGGATTTGTGATGTCACCTAGAATTTTCACAGCAGCGACAGCTTTATGAGGAGCATCAGCACTGCTCTGCCTGAGCAGAACCATCACCGCCATAGGTTGTCAAATAACCCGGATTTAACCCACACAGGTAAGTCCAATGGGGTGCAGGCATGTCCTCTATGCTTACAGCTTCCCGTGGGTGTTGGTTTGATACCGTTTGGGGACAGCCAAGGAGGCATCTGCAGGCAACAAAGGTAGGTGTGTGCTTGTGTGTGTGTTTCCTATGCAGATCCTAAGCCCAGTGTCACATGCAAGTAGGAGGAGTAAGAAGGGTTCCTGGCAAATCCGGGTTATGGATTGCATTTAAAAAGGCCCCGTGGGAGTGCAATGGGCCCCTGTCTTGCTGCTTAGCAATAATGGTATGGGTTTAGGTTCTGCTGTGTGTACTGGTGGTTGACTGCCCCCCAGCCCAGAGTGTGCATGGAAAATTGTCTGGCAGCCTCCCTGACAGCAAGCAGTGATAGTGCCCATGAAGGGCACCTTGTTGGGCCCGCCCCTTTCACGGTTATCGCTTCTCGGCCTTTTGGCTAAGATCAAGTGTAGTATCTGTTCTTATCAGTTTAATATCTGATACGTCCCCTATCTGGGGACCATATATTAAATGGATTTTTGAGAACGGGGGCCGATTTCGAAGCTTGCTTCCGTCGCCCTATGCATTGACCCGATATGGCAGTATCTTCGGGTACAGTGCACCACCCCCTTACAGGGTTAAAAAGAAAGATTCCTACTTTCATTGCTACCTGCTTGCTGGCTAGCCAGCTAGCCAGCCCTGTGGGCCTTGCTGCTGCTGCTGCAGCCAAAAAACAAAAGGTGGTGCTGCTGCTGCTTCTGCTGCTTCTACTTCTGCTTGTGTCTGGCCGCTGTTGGAGCGTCCAGGCACAGGACTTCTGCTGCTGCTGACTAAATGGCCTCCTTAATTGGATCATTTGAGTAGCCAGCACACCTGTGCAGGTAGGGCATGACATGATAGGCAGCTGCCTTGATAGCGGGTGGGTGCTGAATGTTCCTAATTGACAAAATAAGATTAATGCTTATGAAGAAATATAAAATCTCATCCCTTCCCCAATATCGCGCCACACCCCTACCCCTTAATTCCCTGGTTGAACTTGATGGACATATGTCTTTTTTCGACCGTACTAACTATGTAACTATGTATCATAACATGGGGGGGGGGGGGGGGGTCTCCTGGCTGTTCACACAGGTGTGTCATTGCTGTACATCGACCATGCATTGCTTCTGTGGTATTGCAAAGGCAAAGACAAATGCTTCCAGCCATCCATTGCACTAATGGATTGGTCATCAGCTGGCTGTCTATGTCCCGCATCAATATAGACCAAAGTACAGAGGGTTAGGCTATGCTATTGTGCACCTACCTGATGCATCAGAAGGTGCGAGGCCCTTGCTAAATTCTGTGCACAGACTTTGAGATCTATGCTTTAGACTGTATCTAAACCTGCTCCAACATGGACTGACATTCTGGCCTACTTTCAGCCAATGCGACTTGTCTGTCGCTGAACAGTCGCTTTTTATGTATTCAGCACCTATGTATAATGTTGTAAAAATGCTCTAGAAGCTAAAGTCGCAGAAATGTCACACATATTTGGCCTGCAACTTTCTGTGCGACAAATTCAGACAGGAAAAATCAGTATAAATCCTTAGAAAATTATCCCCCAGTGTCTCCATCTGCTGGCGGTATTGAATAAGCATTGCTGCACTGATGGGGTATGCATTAGACGAAAAAAAAGAAGAAAAAGAAGAATAATACGCCCAGAAAAGAGGCGAAAAGGAGAAAAACGTAAAAAAACGTGAAAAAAAAGTAAGAGGAAGAGAAGGGAAAAAAAGGTGGAAATGGGTTTAAAAGTGATTTCGGCGGAGAAATATATATATATATATATATATATATATATATATATATATATATATACGCGCACACACACACATATATATAAACGTATTCTCCGTTGAGATATTGCAGCCGCTGCTGTGTCCAGGCCCAGGAGCCTTAGCACTGTGCTGTGATGTCACTCAATACCACTGACATCACTAGGTGTAAACAACATCTCTCCTTTGCTGTGTATGTGACTATGGAGCTGTTTGGTGATGTCGTCTATTATGGCCTTCATAGAAGCAACAGGAGATTGTTGCATCCATCTAGAACCCTCAGAACTACAGTGCTATGATGTCACTCACTTCCACAGGCCTTGCAGAGTGTAAACAACAACAACCCAGCTGTGTTGTGTATGTAACCATAGGGATTTGTGATGTCACCTAGAACCTTCACAGCAGCGACAGCTTTATGAGGAGCATCAGCACTGCTCTGCCTGAGCAGAACCATCACCGCCATAGGTTGTCAAATAACCCGGATTTAACCCACACAGGTAAGTCCAATGGGGTGCAGGCATGTCCTCTATGCTTACAGCTTCCCGTGGGTGTTGGTTTGATACCGTTTGGGGACAGCCAAGGAGGCATCTGCAGGCAACAAAGGTAGGTGTGTGCTTGTGTGTGTGTTTCCTATGCAGATCCTAAGCCCAGTGTCACATGCAAGTAGGAGGAGTAAGAAGGGTTCCTGGCAAATCCGGGTTATGGATTGCATTTAAAAAGGCCCCGTGGGAGTGCAATGGGCCCCTGTCTTGCTGCTTAGCAATAATGGTATGGGTTTAGGTTCTGCTGTGTGTACTGGTGGTTGACTGCCCCCCAGCCCAGAGTGTGCATGGAAAATTGTCTGGCAGCCTCCCTGACAGCAAGCAGTGATAGTGCCCATGAAGGGCACCTTGTTGGGCCCGCCCCTTTCACGGTTATCGCTTCTCGGCCTTTTGGCTAAGATCAAGTGTAGTATCTGTTCTTATCAGTTTAATATCTGATACGTCCCCTATCTGGGGACCATATATTAAATGGATTTTTGAGAACGGGGGCCGATTTCGAAGCTTGCTTCCGTCGCCCTATGCATTGACCCGATATGGCAGTATCTTCGGGTACAGTGCACCACCCCCTTACAGGGTTAAAAAGAAAGATTCCTACTTTCATTGCTACCTGCTTGCTGGCTAGCCAGCTAGCCAGCCCTGTGGGCCTTGCTGCTGCTGCTGCAGCCAAAAAACAAAAGGTGGTGCTGCTGCTGCTTCTGCTGCTTCTACTTCTGCTTGTGTCTGGCCGCTGTTGGAGCGTCCAGGCACAGGACTTCTGCTGCTGCTGACTAAATGGCCTCCTTAATTGGATCATTTGAGTAGCCAGCACACCTGTGCAGGTAGGGCATGACATGATAGGCAGCTGCCTTGATAGCGGGTGGGTGCTGAATGTTCCTAATTGACAAAATAAGATTAATGCTTATGAAGAAATATAAAATCTCATCCCTTCCCCAATATCGTGCCACACCCCTACCCCTTAATTCCCTGGTTGAACTTGATGGACATATGTCTTTTTTCGACCGTACTAACTATGTAACTATGTATCATAACATGGGGGGGGGGGGGGGGTCTCCTGGCTGTTCACACAGGTGTGTCATTGCTGTACATCGACCATGCATTGCTTCTGTGGTATTGCAAAGGCAAAGACAAATGCTTCCAGCCATCCATTGCACTAATGGATTGGTCATCAGCTGGCTGTCTATGTCCCGCATCAATATAGACCAAAGTACAGAGGGTTAGGCTATGCTATTGTGCACCTACCTGATGCATCAGAAGGTGCGAGGCCCTTGCTAAATTCTGTGCACAGACTTTGAGATCTATGCTTTAGACTGTATCTAAACCTGCTCCAACATGGACTGACATTCTGGCCTACTTTCAGCCAATGCGACTTGTCTGTCGCTGAACAGTCGCTTTTTATGTATTCAGCACCTATGTATAATGTTGTAAAAATGCTCTAGAAGCTAAAGTCGCAGAAATGTCACACATATTTGGCCTGCAACTTTCTGTGCGACAAATTCAGACAGGAAAAATCAGTATAAATCCTTAGAAAATTATCCCCCAGTGTCTCCATCTGCTGGCGGTATTGAATAAGCATTGCTGCACTGATGGGGTATGCATTAGACGAAAAAAAAGAAGAAAAAGAAGAATAATACGCCCAGAAAAGAGGCGAAAAGGAGAAAAACGTAAAAAAACGTGAAAAAAAAGTAAGAGGAAGAGAAGGGAAAAAAAGGTGGAAATGGGTTTAAAAGTGATTTCGGCGGAGAAATATATATATATATATATATATATATATATATATATATATATATATACGCGCACACACACACATATATATAAACGTATTCTCCGTTGAGATATTGCAGCCGCTGCTGTGTCCAGGCCCAGGAGCCTTAGCACTGTGCTGTGATGTCACTCAATACCACTGACATCACTAGGTGTAAACAACATCTCTCCTTTGCTGTGTATGTGACTATGGAGCTGTTTGGTGATGTCGTCTATTATGGCCTTCATAGAAGCAACAGGAGATTGTTGCATCCATCTTGAACCCTCAGAACTACAGTGCTATGATGTCACTCACTTCCACAGGCCTTGCAGAGTGTAAACAACAACAACCCAGCTTTGTTGTGTATGTAACCATAGGGATTTGTGATGTCACCTAGAATTTTCACAGCAGCGACAGCTTTATGAGGAGCATCAGCACTGCTCTGCCTGAGCAGAACCATCACCGCCATAGGTTGTCAAATAACCCGGATTTAACCCACACAGGTAAGTCCAATGGGGTGCAGGCATGTCCTCTATGCTTACAGCTTCCCGTGGGTGTTGGTTTGATACCGTTTGGGGACAGCCAAGGAGGCATCTGCAGGCAACAAAGGTAGGTGTGTGCTTGTGTGTGTGTTTCCTATGCAGATCCTAAGCCCAGTGTCACATGCAAGTAGGAGGAGTAAGAAGGGTTCCTGGCAAATCCGGGTTATGGATTGCATTTAAAAAGGCCCCGTGGGAGTGCAATGGGCCCCTGTCTTGCTGCTTAGCAATAATGGTATGGGTTTAGGTTCTGCTGTGTGTACTGGTGGTTGACTGCCCCCCAGCCCAGAGTGTGCATGGAAAATTGTCTGGCAGCCTCCCTGACAGCAAGCAGTGATAGTGCCCATGAAGGGCACCTTGTTGGGCCCGCCCCTTTCACGGTTATCGCTTCTCGGCCTTTTGGCTAAGATCAAGTGTAGTATCTGTTCTTATCAGTTTAATATCTGATACGTCCCCTATCTGGGGACCATATATTAAATGGATTTTTGAGAACGGGGGCCGATTTCGAAGCTTGCTTCCGTCGCCCTATGCATTGACCCGATATGGCAGTATCTTCGGGTACAGTGCACCACCCCCTTACAGGGTTAAAAAGAAAGATTCCTACTTTCATTGCTACCTGCTTGCTGGCTAGCCAGCTAGCCAGCCCTGTGGGCCTTGCTGCTGCTGCTGCAGCCAAAAAACAAAAGGTGGTGCTGCTGCTGCTTCTGCTGCTTCTGCTTCTGCTTGTGTCTGGCCGCTGTTGGAGCGTCCAGGCACAGGACTTCTGCTGCTGCTGACTAAATGGCCTCCTTAATTGGATCATTTGAGTAGCCAGCACACCTGTGCAGGTAGGGCATGACATGATAGGCAGCTGCCTTGATAGCGGGTGGGTGCTGAATGTTCCTAATTGACAAAATAAGATTAATGCTTATGAAGAAATATAAAATCTCATCCCTTCCCCAATATCGCGCCACACCCCTACCCCTTAATTCCCTGGTTGAACTTGATGGACATATGTCTTTTTTCGACCGTACTAACTATGTAACTATGTATCATAACATGGGGGGGGGGGGGTCTCCTGGCTGTTCACACAGGTGTGTCATTGCTGTACATTGACCATGCATTGCTTCTGTGGTATTGCAAAGGCAAAGACAAATGCTTCCAGCCATCCATTGCACTAATGGATTGGTCATCAGCTGGCTGTCTATGTCCCGCATCAATATAGACCAAAGTACAGAGGGTTAGGCTATGCTATTGTGCACCTACCTGATGCATCAGAAGGTGCGAGGCCCTTGCTAAATTCTGTGCACAGACTTTGAGATCTATGCTTTAGACTGTATCTAAACCTGCTCCAACATGGACTGACATTCTGGCCTACTTTCAGCCGATGCGACTTGTCTGTCGCTGAACAGTCGCTTTTTATGTATTCAGCACCTATGTATAATGTTGTAAAAATGCTCTAGAAGCTAAAGTCGCAGAAATGTCACACATATTTGGCCTGCAACTTTCTGTGCGACAAATTCAGACAGGAAAAATCAGTATAAATCCTTAGAAAATTATCCCCCAGTGTCTCCATCTGCTGGCGGTATTGAATAAGCATTGCTGCACTGATGGGGTATGCATTAGACAAAAAAAAAGAAGAAAAAGAAGAATAATACGCCCAGAAAAGAGGCGAAAAGGAGAAAAACGTAAAAAAACGTGAAAAAAAAGTAAGAGGAAGAGAAGGGAAAAAAAGGTGGAAATGGGTTTAAAAGTGATTTCGGCGGAGAAATATATATATATATATATATATATATATATATATATATATATATACGCGCACACACACACATATATATAAACGTATTCTCCGTTGAGATATTGCAGCCGCTGCTGTGTCCAGGCCCAGGAGCCTTAGCACTGTGCTGTGATGTCACTCAATACCACTGACATCACTAGGTGTAAACAACATCTCTCCTTTGCTGTGTATGTGACTATGGAGCTGTTTGGTGATGTCGTCTATTATGGCCTTCATAGAAGCAACAGGAGATTGTTGCATCCATCTAGAACCCTCAGAACTACAGTGCTATGATGTCACTCACTTCCACAGGCCTTGCAGAGTATAAACAACAACAACCCAGCTTTGTTGTGTATGTAACCATAGGGATTTGTGATGTCACCTAGAACCTTCACAGCAGCGACAGCTTTATGAGGAGCATCAGCACTGCTCTGCCTGAGCAGAACCATCACCGCCATAGGTTGTCAAATAACCCGGATTTAACCCACACAGGTAAGTCCAATGGGGTGCAGGCATGTCCTCTATGCTTACAGCTTCCCGTGGGTGTTGGTTTGATACCGTTTGGGGACAGCCAAGGAGGCATCTGCAGGCAACAAAGGTAGGTGTGTGCTTGTGTGTGTGTTTCCTATGCAGATCCTAAGCCCAGTGTCACATGCAAGTAGGAGGAGTAAGAAGGGTTCCTGGCAAATCCGGGTTATGGATTGCATTTAAAAAGGCCCCGTGGGAGTGCAATGGGCCCCTGTCTTGCTGCTTAGCAATAATGGTATGGGTTTAGGTTCTGCTGTGTGTACTGGTGGTTGACTGCCCCCCAGCCCAGAGTGTGCATGGAAAATTGTCTGGCAGCCTCCCTGACAGCAAGCAGTGATAGTGCCCATGAAGGGCACCTTGTTGGGCCCGCCCCTTTCACGGTTATCGCTTCTCGGCCTTTTGGCTAAGATCAAGTGTAGTATCTGTTCTTATCAGTTTAATATCTGATACGTCCCCTATCTGGGGACCATATATTAAATGGATTTTTGAGAACGGGGGCCGATTTCGAAGCTTGCTTCCGTCGCCCTATGCATTGACCCGATATGGCAGTATCTTCGGGTACAGTGCACCACCCCCTTACAGGGTTAAAAAGAAAGATTCCTACTTTCATTGCTACCTGCTTGCTGGCTAGCCAGCTAGCCAGCCCTGTGGGCCTTGCTGCTGCTGCTGCAGCCAAAAAACAAAAGGTGGTGCTGCTGCTGCTTCTGCTGCTTCTGCTTCTGCTTGTGTCTGGCCGCTGTTGGAGCGTCCAGGCACAGGACTTCTGCTGCTGCTGACTAAATGGCCTCCTTAATTGGATCATTTGAGTAGCCAGCACACCTGTGCAGGTAGGGCATGACATGATAGGCAGCTGCCTTGATAGCGGGTGGGTGCTGAATGTTCCTAATTGACAAAATAAGATTAATGCTTATGAAGAAATATAAAATCTCATCCCTTCCCCAATATCGCGCCACACCCCTACCCCTTAATTCCCTGGTTGAACTTGATGGACATATGTCTTTTTTCGACCGTACTAACTATGTAACTATGTATCATAACATGGGGGGGGGGGGGTCTCCTGGCTGTTCACACAGGTGTGTCATTGCTGTACATTGACCATGCATTGCTTCTGTGGTATTGCAAAGGCAAAGACAAATGCTTCCAGCCATCCATTGCACTAATGGATTGGTCATCAGCTGGCTGTCTATGTCCCGCATCAATATAGACCAAAGTACAGAGGGTTAGGCTATGCTATTGTGCACCTACCTGATGCATCAGAAGGTGCGAGGCCCTTGCTAAATTCTGTGCACAGACTTTGAGATCTATGCTTTAGACTGTATCTAAACCTGCTCCAACATGGACTGACATTCTGGCCTACTTTCAGCCAATGCGACTTGTCTGTCGCTGAACAGTCGCTTTTTATGTATTCAGCACCTATGTATAATGTTGTAAAAATGCTCTAGAAGCTAAAGTCGCAGAAATGTCACACATATTTGGCCTGCAACTTTCTGTGCGACAAATTCAGACAGGAAAAATCAGTATAAATCCTTAGAAAATTATCCCCCAGTGTCTCCATCTGCTGGCGGTATTGAATAAGCATTGCTGCACTGATGGGGTATGCATTAGACGAAAAAAAAGAAGAAAAAGAAGAATAATACGCCCAGAAAAGAGGCGAAAAGGAGAAAAACGTAAAAAAACGTGAAAAAAAAGTAAGAGGAAGAGAAGGGAAAAAAAGGTGGAAATGGGTTTAAAAGTGATTTCGGCGGAGAAATATATATATATATATATATATATATATATATATATATATACGCGCACACACACACATATATATAAACGTATTCTCCGTTGAGATATTGCAGCCGCTGCTGTGTTCAGGCCCAGGAGCCTTAGCACTGTGCTGTGATGTCACTCAATACCACTGACATCACTAGGTGTAAACAACATCTCTCCTTTGCTGTGTATGTGACTATGGAGCTGTTTGGTGATGTCGTCTATTATGGCCTTCATAGAAGCAACAGGAGATTGTTGCATCCATCTAGAACCCTCAGAACTACAGTGCTATGATGTCACTCACTTCCACAGGCCTTGCAGAGTGTAAACAACAACAACCCAGCTTTGTTGTGTATGTAACCATAGGGATTTGTGATGTCACCTAGAACCTTCACAGCAGCGACAGCTTTATGAGGAGCATCAGCACTGCTCTGCCTGAGCAGAACCATCACCGCCATAGGTTGTCAAATAACCCGGATTTAACCCACACAGGTAAGTCCAATGGGGTGCAGGCATGTCCTCTATGCTTACAGCTTCCCGTGGGTGTTGGTTTGATACCGTTTGGGGACAGCCAAGGAGGCATCTGCAGGCAACAAAGGTAGGTGTGTGCTTGTGTGTGTGTTTCCTATGCAGATCCTAAGCCCAGTGTCACATGCAAGTAGGAGGAGTAAGAAGGGTTCCTGGCAAATCCGGGTTATGGATTGCATTTAAAAAGGCCCCGTGGGAGTGCAATGGGCCCCTGTCTTGCTGCTTAGCAATAATGGTATGGGTTTAGGTTCTGCTGTGTGTACTGGTGGTTGACTGCCCCCCAGCCCAGAGTGTGCATGGAAAATTGTCTGGCAGCCTCCCTGACAGCAAGCAGTGATAGTGCCCATGAAGGGCACCTTGTTGGGCCCGCCCCTTTCACGGTTATCGCTTCTCGGCCTTTTGGCTAAGATCAAGTGTAGTATCTGTTCTTATCAGTTTAATGTCTGATACGTCCCCTATCTGGGGACCATATATTAAATGGATTTTTGAGAACGGGGGCCGATTTCGAAGCTTGCTTCCGTCGCCCTATGCATTGACCCGATATGGCAGTATCTTCGGGTACAGTGCACCACCCCCTTACAGGGTTAAAAAGAAAGATTCCTACTTTCATTGCTACCTGCTTGCTGGCTAGCCAGCTAGCCAGCCCTGTGGGCCTTGCTGCTGCTGCAGCCAAAAAACAAAAGGTGGTGCTGCTGCTGCTTCTGCTTCTGCTTGTGTCTGGCCGCTGTTGGAGCGTCCAGGCACAGGACTTCTGCTGCTGCTGACTAAATGGCCTCCTTAATTGGATCATTTGAGTAGCCAGCACACCTGTGCAGGTAGGGCATGACATGATAGGCAGCTGCCTTGATAGCGGGTGGGTGCTGAATGTTCCTAATTGACAAAATAAGATTAATGCTTATGAAGAAATATAAAATCTCATCCCTTCCCCAATATCGCGCCACACCCCTACCCCTTAATTCCCTGGTTGAACTTGATGGACATATGTCTTTTTTCGACCGTACTAACTATGTAACTATGTATCATAACATGGGGGGGGGGGTCTCCTGGCTGTTCACACAGGTGTGTCATTGCTGTACATTGACCATGCATTGCTTCTGTGGTATTGCAAAGGCAAAGACAAATGCTTCCAGCCATCCATTGCACTAATGGATTGGTCATCAGCTGGCTGTCTATGTCCCGCATCAATATAGACCAAAGTACAGAGGGTTAGGCTATGCTATTGTGCACCTACCTGATGCATCAGAAGGTGCGAGGCCCTTGCTAAATTCTGTGCACAGACTTTGAGATCTATGCTTTAGACTGTATCTAAACCTGCTCCAACATGGACTGACATTCTGGCCTACTTTCAGCCGATGCGACTTGTCTGTCGCTGAACAGTCGCTTTTTATGTATTCAGCACCTATGTATAATGTTGTAAAAATGCTCTAGAAGCTAAAGTCGCAGAAATGTCACACATATTTGGCCTGCAACTTTCTGTGCGACAAATTCAGACAGGAAAAATCAGTATAAATCCTTAGAAAATTATCCCCCAGTGTCTCCATCTGCTGGCGGTATTGAATAAGCATTGCTGCACTGATGGGGTATGCATTAGACGAAAAAAAAGAAGAAAAAGAAGAATAATACGCCCAGAAAAGAGGCGAAAAGGAGAAAAACGTAAAAAAACGTGAAAAAAAAGTAAGAGGAAGAGAAGGGAAAAAAAAGGTGGAAATGGTTTTAAAAGTGATTTCGGCGGAGAAATATATATATATATATATATATATATATATATATATATATATATATATACGCGCACACACACACATATATATAAACGTATTCTCCGTTGAGATATTGCAGCCGCTGCTGTGTCCAGGCCCAGGAGCCTTAGCACTGTGCTGTGATGTCACTCAATACCACTGACATCACTAGGTGTAAACAACATCTCTCCTTTGCTGTGTATGTGACTATGGAGCTGTTTGGTGATGTCGTCTATTATGGCCTTCATAGAAGCAACAGGAGATTGTTGCATCCATCTAGAACCCTCAGAACTACAGTGCTATGATGTCACTCACTTCCACAGGCCTTGCAGAGTGTAAACAACAACAACCCAGCTTTGTTGTGTATGTAACCATAGGGATTTGTGATGTCACCTAGAACCTTCACAGCAGCGACAGCTTTATGAGGAGCATCAGCACTGCTCTGCCTGAGCAGAACCATCACGGCCATAGGTTGTCAAATAACCCGGATTTAACCCACACAGGTAAGTCCAATGGGGTGCAGGCATGTCCTCTATGCTTACAGCTTCCCGTGGGTGTTGGTTTGATACCGTTTGGGGACAGCCAAGGAGGCATCTGCAGGCAACAAAGGTAGGTGTGTGCTTGTGTGTGTGTTTCCTATGCAGATCCTAAGCCCAGTGTCACATGCAAGTAGGAGGAGTAAGAAGGGTTCCTGGCAAATCCGGGTTATGGATTGCATTTAAAAAGGCCCCGTGGGAGTGCAATGGGCCCCTGTCTTGCTGCTTAGCAATAATGGTATGGGTTTAGGTTCTGCTGTGTGTACTGGTGGTTGACTGCCCCCCAGCCCAGAGTGTGCATGGAAAATTGTCTGGCAGCCTCCCTGACAGCAAGCAGTGATAGTGCCCATGAAGGGCACCTTGTTGGGCCCGCCCCTTTCACGGTTATCGCTTCTCGGCCTTTTGGCTAAGATCAAGTGTAGTATCTGTTCTTATCAGTTTAATATCTGATACGTCCCCTATCTGGGGACCATATATTAAATGGATTTTTGAGAACGGGGGCCGATTTCGAAGCTTGCTTCCGTCGCCCTATGCATTGACCCGATATGGCAGTATCTTCGGGTACAGTGCACCACCCCCTTACAGGGTTAAAAAGAAAGATTCCTACTTTCATTGCTACCTGCTTGCTGGCTAGCCAGCTAGCCAGCCCTGTGGGCCTTGCTGCTGCTGCTGCAGCCAAAAAACAAAAGGTGGTGCTGCTGCTGCTTCTGCTGCTTCTGCTTCTGCTTGTGTCTGGCCGCTGTTGGAGCGTCCAGGCACAGGACTTCTGCTGCTGCTGACTAAATGGCCTCCTTAATTGGATCATTTGAGTAGCCAGCACACCTGTGCAGGTAGGGCATGACATGATAGGCAGCTGCCTTGATAGCGGGTGGGTGCTGAATGTTCCTAATTGACAAAATAAGATTAATGCTTATGAAGAAATATAAAATCTCATCCCTTCCCCAATATCGCGCCACACCCCTACCCCTTAATTCCCTGGTTGAACTTGATGGACATATGTCTTTTTTCGACCGTACTAACTATGTAACTATGTATCATAACATGGGGGGGGGGGGGTCTCCTGGCTGTTCACACAGGTGTGTCATTGCTGTACATTGACCATGCATTGCTTCTGTGGTATTGCAAAGGCAAAGACAAATGCTTCCAGCCATCCATTGCACTAATGGATTGGTCATCAGCTGGCTGTCTATGTCCCGCATCAATATAGACCAAAGTACAGAGGGTTAGGCTATGCTATTGTGCACCTACCTGATGCATCAGAAGGTGCGAGGCCCTTGCTAAATTCTGTGCACAGACTTTGAGATCTATGCTTTAGACTGTATCTAAACCTGCTCCAACATGGACTGACATTCTGGCCTACTTTCAGCCGATGCGACTTGTCTGTCGCTGAACAGTCGCTTTTTATGTATTCAGCACCTATGTATAATGTTGTAAAAATGCTCTAGAAGCTAAAGTCGCAGAAATGTCACACATATTTGGCCTGCAACTTTCTGTGCGACAAATTCAGACAGGAAAAATCAGTATAAATCCTTAGAAAATTATCCCCCAGTGTCTCCATCTGCTGGCGGTATTGAATAAGCATTGCTGCACTGATGGGGTATGCATTAGACGAAAAAAAAGAAGAAAAAGAAGAATAATACGCCCAGAAAAGAGGCGAAAAGGAGAAAAACGTAAAAAAACGTGAAAAAAAGTAAGAGGAAGAGAAGGGAAAAAAAGGTGGAAATGGGTTTAAAAGTGATTTCGGCGGAGAAATATATATATATATATATATATATATATATATATATATATATACGCGCACACACACACATATATATAAACGTATTCTCCGTTGAGATATTGCAGCCGCTGCTGTGTCCAGGCCTAGGAGCCTTAGCACTGTGCTGTGATGTCACTCAATACCACTGACATCACTAGGTGTAAACAACATCTCTCCTTTGCTGTGTATGTGACTATGGAGCTGTTTGGTGATGTCGTCTATTATGGCCTTCATAGAAGCAACAGGAGATTGTTGCATCCATCTAGAACCCTCAGAACTACAGTGCTATGATGTCACTCACTTCCACAGGCCTTGCAGAGTGTAAACAACAACAACCCAGCTTTGTTGTGTATGTAACCATAGGGATTTGTGATGTCACCTAGAACCTTCACAGCAGCGACAGCTTTATGAGGAGCATCAGCACTGCTCTGCCTGAGCAGAACCATCACCGCCATAGGTTTTCAAATAACCCGGATTTAACCCACACAGGTAAGTCCAATGGGGTGCAGGCATGTCCTCTATGCTTACAGCTTCCCGTGGGTGTTGGTTTGATACCGTTTGGGGACAGCCAAGGAGGCATCTGCAGGCAACAAAGGTAGGTGTTTGCTTGTGTGTGTGTTTCCTATGCAGATCCTAAGCCCAGTGTCACAGGCAAGTAGGAGGAGTAAGAAGGGTTCCTGGCAAATCCGGGTTATGGATTGCATTTAAAAAGGCCCCGTGGGAGTGCAATGGTCCCCTGTCTTGCTGCTTAGCAATAATGGTATGGGTTTAGGTTCTGCTGTGTGTACTGGTGGTTGACTGCCCCCCAGCCCAGAGTGTGCATGGAAAATTGTCTGGCAGCCTCCCTGACAGCAAGCAGTGATAGTGCCCATGAAGGGCACCTTGTTGGGCCCGCCCCTTTCACGGTTATCGCTTCTCGGCCTTTTGGCTAAGATCAAGTGTAGTATCTGTTCTTATCAGTTTAATATCTGATACGTCCCCTATCTGGGGACCATATATTAAATGGATTTTTGAGAACGGGGGCCGATTTCGAAGCTTGCTTCCGTCGCCCTATGCATTGACCCGATATGGCAGTATCTTCGGGTACAGTGCACCACCCCCTTACAGGGTTAAAAAGAAAGATTCCTACTTTCATTGCTACCTGCTTGCTGGCTAGCCAGCTAGCCAGCCCTGTGGGCCTTGCTGCTGCTGCTGCAGCCAAAAAACAAAAGGTGGTGCTGCTGCTGCTTCTGCTGCTTCTGCTTCTGCTTGTGTCTGGCCGCTGTTGGAGCGTCCAGGCACAGGACTTCTGCTGCTGCTGACTAAATGGCCTCCTTAATTGGATCATTTGAGTAGCCAGCACACCTGTGCAGGTAGGGCATGACATGATAGGCAGCTGCCTTGATAGCGGGTGGGTGCTGAATGTTCCTAATTGACAAAATAAGATTAATGCTTATGAAGAAATATAAAATCTCATCCCTTCCCCAATATCGCGCCACACCCCTACCCCTTAATTCCCTGGTTGAACTTGATGGACATATGTCTTTTTTCGACCGTACTAACTATGTAACTATGTATCATAACATGGGGGGGGGGGGTCTCCTGGCTGTTCACACAGGTGTGTCATTGCTGTACATTGACCATGCATTGCTTCTGTGGTATTGCAAAGGCAAAGACAAATGCTTCCAGCCATCCATTGCACTAATGGATTGGTCATCAGCTGGCTGTCTATGTCCCGCATCAATATAGACCAAAGTACAGAGGGTTAGGCTATGCTATTGTGCACCTACCTGATGCATCAGAAGGTGCGAGGCCCTTGCTAAATTCTGTGCACAGACTTTGAGATCTATGCTTTAGACTGTATCTAAACCTGCTCCAACATGGACTGACATTCTGGCCTACTTTCAGCCGATGCGACTTGTCTGTCGCTGAACAGTCGCTTTTTATGTATTCAGCACCTATGTATAATGTTGTAAAAATGCTCTAGAAGCTAAAGTCGCAGAAATGTCACACATATTTGGCCTGCAACTTTCTGTGCGACAAATTCAGACAGGAAAAATCAGTATAAATCCTTAGAAAATTATCCCCCAGTGTCTCCATCTGCTGGCGGTATTGAATAAGCATTGCTGCACTGATGGGGTATGCATTAGACGAAAAAAAAGAAGAAAAAGAAGAATAATACGCCCAGAAAAGAAGCGAAAAGGAGAAAAACGTAAAAAAACGTGAAAAAAAAGTAAGAGGAAGAGAAGGGAAAAAAAGGTGGAAATGGGTTTAAAAGTGATTTCGGCGGAGAAATATATATATATATATATATATATATATATATATATATATATATATACGCGCACACACACACATATATATAAACGTATTCTCCGTTGAGATATTGCAGCCGCTGCTGTGTCCAGGCCCAGGAGCCTTAGCACTGTGCTGTGATGTCACTCAATACCACTGACATCACTAGGTGTAAACAACATCTCTCCTTTGCTGTGTATGTGACTATGGAGCTGTTTGGTGATGTCGTCTATTATGGCCTTCATAGAAGCAACAGGAGATTGTTGCATCCATCTAGAACCCTCAGAACTACAGTGCTATGATGTCACTCACTTCCACAGGCCTTGCAGAGTGTAAACAACAACAACCCAGCTTTGTTGTGTATGTAACCATAGGGATTTGTGATGTCACCTAGAACCTTCACAGCAGCGACAGCTTTATGAGGAGCATCAGCACTGCTCTGCCTGAGCAGACCCATCACCGCCATAGGTTGTCAAATAACCCGGATTTAACCCACACAGGTAAGTCCAATGGGGTGCAGGCATGTCCTCTATGCTTACAGCTTCCCGTGGGTGTTGGTTTGATACCGTTTGGGGACAGCCAAGGAGGCATCTGCAGGCAACAAAGGTAGGTGTGTGCTTGTGTGTGTGTTTCCTATGCAGATCCTAAGCCCAGTGTCACATGCAAGTAGGAGGAGTAAGAAGGGTTCCTGGCAAATCCGGGTTATGGATTGCATTTAAAAAGGCCCCGTGGGAGTGCAATGGGCCCCTGTCTTGCTGCTTAGCAATAATGGTATGGGTTTAGGTTCTGCTGTGTGTACTGGTGGTTGACTGTCCCCCAGCCCAGAGTGTGCATGGAAAATTGTCTGGCAGCCTCCCTGACAGCAAGCAGTGATAGTGCCCATGAAGGGCACCTTGTTGGGCCCGCCCCTTTCACGGTTATCGCTTCTCGGCCTTTTGGCTAAGATCAAGTGTAGTATCTGTTCTTATCAGTTTAATATCTGATACGTCCCCTATCTGGGGACCATATATTAAATGGATTTTTGAGAACGGGGCCGATTTCGAAGCTTGCTTCCGTCGCCCTATGCATTGACCCGATATGGCAGTATCTTCGGGTACAGTGCACCACCCCCTTACAGGGTTAAAAAGAAAGATTCCTACTTTCATTGCTACCTGCTTGCTGGCTAGCCAGCTAGCCAGCCCTGTGGGCCTTGCTGCTGCTGCTGCTGCTGCAGCCAAAAAACAAAAGGTGGTGCTGCTGCTGCTTCTGCTGCTTCTGCTTCTGCTTGTGTCTGGCCGCTGTTGGAGCGTCCAGGCACAGGACTTCTGCTGCTGCTGACTAAATGGCCTCCTTAATTGGATCATTTGAGTAGCCAGCACACCTGTGCAGGTAGGGCATGACATGATAGGCAGCTGCCTTGATAGCGGGTGGGTGCTGAATGTTCCTAATTGACAAAATAAGATTAATGCTTATGAAGAAATATAAAATCTCATCCCTTCCCCAATATCGCGCCACACCCCTACCCCTTAATTCCCTGGTTGAACTTGATGGACATATGTCTTTTTTCGACCGTACTAACTATGTAACTATGTATCATAACATGGGGGGGGGGGGGGTCTCCTGGCTGTTCACACAGGTGTGTCATTGCTGTACATTGACCATGCATTGCTTCTGTGGTATTGCAAAGGCAAAGACAAATGCTTCCAGCCATCCATTGCACTAATGGATTGGTCATCAGCTGGCTGTCTATGTCCCGCATCAATATAGACCAAAGTACAGAGGGTTAGGCTATGCTATTGTGCACCTACCTGATGCATCAGAAGGTGCGAGGCCCTTGCTAAATTCTGTGCACAGACTTTGAGATCTATGCTTTAGACTGTATCTAAACCTGCTCCAACATGGACTGACATTCTGGCCTACTTTCAGCCGATGCGACTTGTCTGTCGCTGAACAGTCGCTTTTTATGTATTCAGCACCTATGTATAATGTTGTAAAAATGCTCTAGAAGCTAAAGTCGCAGAAATGTCACACATATTTGGCCTGCAACTTTCTGTGCGACAAATTCAGACAGGAAAAATCAGTATAAATCCTTAGAAAATTATCCCCCAGTGTCTCCATCTGCTGGCGGTATTGAATAAGCATTGCTGCACTGATGGGGTATGCATTAGACGAAAAAAAAGAAGAAAAAGAAGAATAATACGCCCAGAAAAGAGGCGAAAAGGAGAAAAACGTAAAAAAACGTGAAAAAAAAGTAAGAGGAAGAGAAGGGAAAAAAAGGTGGAAATGGGTTTAAAAGTGATTTCGGCGGAGAAATATATATATATATATATATATATATATATATATATATATATATATATATATATACGCGCACACACACACATATATATAAACGTATTCTCCGTTGAGATATTGCAGCCGCTGCTGTGTCCAGGCCCAGGAGCCTTAGCACTGTGCTGTGATGTCACTCAATACCACTGACATCACTAGGTGTAAACAACATCTCTCCTTTGCTGTGTATGTGACTATGGAGCTGTTTGGTGATGTCGTCTATTATGGCCTTCATAGAAGCAACAGGAGATTGTTGCATCCATCTAGAACCCTCAGAACTACAGTGCTATGATGTCACTCACTTCCACAGGCCTTGCAGAGTGTAAACAACAACAACCCAGCTTTGTTGTGTATGTAACCATAGGGATTTGTGATGTCACCTAGAACCTTCACAGCAGCGACAGCTTTATGAGGAGCATCAGCACTGCTCTGCCTGAGCAGAACCATCACCGCCATAGGTTTTCAAATAACCCGGATTTAACCCACACAGGTAAGTCCAATGGGGTGCAGGCATGTCCTCTATGCTTACAGCTTCCCGTGGGTGTTGGTTTGATACCGTTTGGGGACAGCCAAGGAGGCATCTGCAGGCAACAAAGGTAGGTGTTTGCTTGTGTGTGTGTTTCCTATGCAGATCCTAAGCCCAGTGTCACATGCAAGTAGGAGGAGTAAGAAGGGTTCCTGGCAAATCCGGGTTATGGATTGCATTTAAAAAGGCCCCGTGGGAGTGCAATGGGCCCCTGTCTTGCTGCTTAGCAATAATGGTATGGGTTTAGGTTCTGCTGTGTGTACTGGTGGTTGACTGCCCCCCAGCCCAGAGTGTGCATGGAAAATTGTCTGGCAGCCTCCCTGACAGCAAGCAGTGATAGTGCCCATGAAGGGCACCTTGTTGGGCCCGCCCCTTTCACGGTTATCGCTTCTCGGCCTTTTGGCTAAGATCAAGTGTAGTATCTGTTCTTATCAGTTTAATATCTGATACGTCCCCTATCTGGGGACCATATATTAAATGGATTTTTGAGAACGGGGGCCGATTTCGAAGCTTGCTTCCGTCGCCCTATGCATTGACCCGATATGGCAGTATCTTCGGGTACAGTGCACCACCCCCTTACAGGGTTAAAAAGAAAGATTCCTACTTTCATTGCTACCTGCTTGCTGGCTAGCCAGCTAGCCAGCCCTGTGGGCCTTGCTGCTGCTGCAGCCAAAAAACAAAAGGTGGTGCTGCTGCTGCTTCTGCTTCTGCTTGTGTCTGGCCGCTGTTGGAGCGTCCAGGCACAGGACTTCTGCTGCTGCTGACTAAATGGCCTCCTTAATTGGATCATTTGAGTAGCCAGCACACCTGTGCAGGTAGGGCATGACATGATAGGCAGCTGCCTTGATAGCGGGTGGGTGCTGAATGTTCCTAATTGACAAAATAAGATTAATGCTTATGAAGAAATATAAAATCTCATCCCTTCCCCAATATCGCGCCACACCCCTACCCCTTAATTCCCTGGTTGAACTTGATGGACATATGTCTTTTTTCGACCGTACTAACTATGTAACTATGTATCATAACATGGGGGGGGGGGGGTCTCCTGGCTGTTCACACAGGTGTGTCATTGCTGTACATTGACCATGCATTGCTTCTGTGGTATTGCAAAGGCAAAGACAAATGCTTCCAGCCATCCATTGCACTAATGGATTGGTCATCAGCTGGCTGTCTATGTCCCGCATCAATATAGACCAAAGTACAGAGGGTTAGGCTATGCTATTGTGCACCTACCTGATGCATCAGAAGGTGCGAGGCCCTTGCTAAATTCTGTGCACAGACTTTGAGATCTATGCTTTAGACTGTATCTAAACCTGCTCCAACATGGACTGACATTCTGGCCTACTTTCAGCCGATGCGACTTGTCTGTCGCTGAACAGTCGCTTTTTATGTATTCAGCACCTATGTATAATGTTGTAAAAATGCTCTAGAAGCTAAAGTCGCAGAAATGTCACACATATTTGGCCTGCAACTTACTGTGCGACAAATTCAGACAGGAAAAATCAGTATAAATCCTTAGAAAATTATCCCCCAGTGTCTCCATCTGCTGGCGGTATTGAATAAGCATTGCTGCACTGATGGGGTATGCATTAGACGAAAAAAAAGAAGAAAAAGAAGAATAATACGCCCAGAAAAGAGGCGAAAAGGAGAAAAACGTAAAAAAAACGTGAAAAAAAAGTAAGAGGAAGAGAAGGGAAAAAAAGGTGGAAATGGGTTTAAAAGTGATTTCGGCGGAGAAATATATATATATATATATATATATATATATATATATATATATACGCGCACACACACACATATATATAAACGTATTCTCCGTTGAGATATTGCAGCCGCTGCTGTGTCCAGGCCCAGGAGCCTTAGCACTGTGCTGTGATGTCACTCAATACCACTGACATCACTAGGTGTAAACAACATCTCTCCTTTGCTGTGTATGTGACTATGGAGCTGTTTGGTGATGTCGTCTATTATGGCCTTCATAGAAGCAACAGGAGATTGTTGCATCCATCTAGAACCCTCAGAACTACAGTGCTATGATGTCACTCACTTCCACAGGCCTTGCAGAGTGTAAACAACAACAACCCAGCTTTGTTGTGTATGTAACCATAGGGATTTGTGATGTCACCTAGAATTTTCACAGCAGCGACAGCTTTATGAGGAGCATCAGCACTGCTCTGCCTGAGCAGAACCATCACCGCCATAGGTTGTCAAATAACCCGGATTTAACCCACACAGGTAAGTCCAATGGGGTGCAGGCATGTCCTCTATGCTTACAGCTTCCCGTGGGTGTTGGTTTGATACCGTTTGGGGACAGCCAAGGAGGCATCTGCAGGCAACAAAGGTAGGTGTGTGCTTGTGTGTGTGTTTCCTATGCAGATCCTAAGCCCAGTGTCACATGCAAGTAGGAGGAGTAAGAAGGGTTCCTGGCAAATCCGGGTTATGGATTGCATTTAAAAAGGCCCCGTGGGAGTGCAATGGGCCCCTGTCTTGCTGCTTAGCAATAATGGTATGGGTTTAGGTTCTGCTGTGTGTACTGGTGGTTGACTGCCCCCCAGCCCAGAGTGTGCATGGAAAATTGTCTGGCAGCCTCCCTGACAGCAAGCAGTGATAGTGCCCATGAAGGGCACCTTGTTGGGCCCGCCCCTTTCACGGTTATCGCTTCTCGGCCTTTTGGCTAAGATCAAGTGTAGTATCTGTTCTTATCAGTTTAATATCTGATACGTCCCCTATCTGGGGACCATATATTAAATGGATTTTTGAGAACGGGGGCCGATTTCGAAGCTTGCTTCCGTCGCCCTATGCATTGACCCGATATGGCAGTATCTTCGGGTACAGTGCACCACCCCCTTACAGGGTTAAAAAGAAAGATTCCTACTTTCATTGCTACCTGCTTGCTGGCTAGCCAGCTAGCCAGCCCTGTGGGCCTTGCTGCTGCTGCTGCAGCCAAAAAACAAAAGGTGGTGCTGCTGCTGCTTCTGCTGCTTCTGCTTCTGCTTGTGTCTGGCCGCTGTTGGAGCGTCCAGGCACAGGACTTCTGCTGCTGCTGACTAAATGGCCTCCTTAATTGGATCATTTGAGTAGCCAGCACACCTGTGCAGGTAGGGCATGACATGATAGGCAGCTGCCTTGATAGCGGGTGGGTGCTGAATGTTCCTAATTGACAAAATAAGATTAATGCTTATGAAGAAATATAAAATCTCATCCCTTCCCCAATATCGCGCCACACCCCTACCCCTTAATTCCCTGGTTGAACTTGATGGACATATGTCTTTTTTCGACCGTACTAACTATGTAACTATGTATCATAACATGGGGGGGGGGGTCTCCTGGCTGTTCACACAGGTGTGTCATTGCTGTACATTGACCATGCATTGCTTCTGTGGTATTGCAAAGGCAAAGACAAATGCTTCCAGCCATCCATTGCACTAATGGATTGGTCATCAGCTGGCTGTCTATGTCCCGCATCAATATAGACCAAAGTACAGAGGGTTAGGCTATGCTATTGTGCACCTACCTGATGCATCAGAAGGTGCGAGGCCCTTGCTAAATTCTGTGCACAGACTTTGAGATCTATGCTTTAGACTGTATCTAAACCTGCTCCAACATGGACTGACATTCTGGCCTACTTTCAGCCGATGCGACTTGTCTGTCGCTGAACAGTCGCTTTTTATGTATTCAGCACCTATGTATAATGTTGTAAAAATGCTCTAGAAGCTAAAGTCGCAGAAATGTCACACATATTTGGCCTGCAACTTTCTGTGCGACAAATTCAGACAGGAAAAATCAGTATAAATCCTTAGAAAATTATCCCCCAGTGTCTCCATCTGCTGGCGGTATTGAATAAGCATTGCTGTACTGATGGGGTATGCATTAGACGAAAAAAAAGAAGAAAAAGAAGAATAATACGCCCAGAAAAGAGGCGAAAAGGAGAAAAACGTAAAAAAACGTGAAAAAAAAGTAAGAGGAAGAGAAGGGAAAAAAAAGGTGGAAATGGGTTTAAAAGTGATTTCGGCGGAGAAATATATATATATATATATATATATATATATATATATATATACGCGCACACACACACATATATATAAACGTATTCTCCGTTGAGATATTGCAGCCGCTGCTGTGTCCAGGCCCAGGAGCCTTAGCACTGTGCTGTGATGTCACTCAATACCACTGACATCACTAGGTGTAAACAACATCTCTCCTTTGCTGTGTATGTGACTATGGAGCTGTTTGGTGATGTCGTCTATTATGGCCTTCATAGAAGCAACAGGAGATTGTTGCATCCATCTAGAACCCTCAGAACTACAGTGCTATGATGTCACTCACTTCCACAGGCCTTGCAGAGTGTAAACAACAACAACCCAGCTTTGTTGTGTATGTAACCATAGGGATTTGTGATGTCACCTAGAACCTTCACAGCAGCGACAGCTTTATGAGGAGCATCAGCACTGCTCTGCCTGAGCAGAACCATCACCGCCATAGGTTGTCAAATAACCCGGATTTAACCCACACAGGTAAGTCCAATGGGGTGCAGGCATGTCCTCTATGCTTACAGCTTCCCGTGGGTGTTGGTTTGATACCGTTTGGGGACAGCCAAGGAGGCATCTGCAGGCAACAAAGGTAGGTGTGTGCTTGTGTGTGTGTTTCCTATGCAGATCCTAAGCCCAGTGTCACATGCAAGTAGGAGGAGTAAGAAGGGTTCCTGGCAAATCCGGGTTATGGATTGCATTTAAAAAGGCCCCGTGGGAGTGCAATGGGCCCCTGTCTTGCTGCTTAGCAATAATGGTATGGGTTTAGGTTCTGCTGTGTGTACTGGTGGTTGACTGCCCCCCAGCCCAGAGTGTGCATGGAAAATTGTCTGGCAGCCTCCCTGACAGCAAGCAGTGATAGTGCCCATGAAGGGCACCTTGTTGGGCCCGCCCCTTTCACGGTTATCGCTTCTCGGCCTTTTGGCTAAGATCAAGTGTAGTATCTGCATTTGGTCTGGTCGGAAGGTGTCTGTGGTACCCCGCTTCTCGGCCTTGGGGGATTGTCTCTCCTTACGGAGGGACTTCACCCCCTTGCTGCTATTGGGGAGCGGGCTTAGTCCACGGACAACGGGTTGCGATCCCCCTGTCTCTGGGACCTTGTGTCTCAGAAGGCATTTTCGGTACGTTGAGCGTTACCTGTAGCTTCGGAAGCACCTAGGGTACCCCCGACCTCTGCCTTGGGTAAGGGTTCCGCTTTTATAGCGGGATTCCGAGCCCCTGCTGCTATTGGGGAAGGGGCTTAGTCCCTGGGTGTGGAAGATGCCGTTCTCCTGGGCTTTCCCCTCTGGGGAAATGTCGATGCGAAATACCATCCGCATAGAGGTGTCGGAGAGCCATCGTCAGTTGAAGAACCTCCGCTTCATTGCGGAGGTGATTCTTCTTGACTACTTCCGCCTCAATAGGGAGGACATCCTGTGTCTAAATGACCAGGAAAGCCGTGGCCTGTATACCGTCACCTTCACGGCCACGGCGTGTTGCGATAACATCTATGCAACCTTGTCTGGTGCGGACCAGAGGGACGATCGACTCGACGGTCTTTCGTTCCAGTTCCTCTATGGTGAGGAACATATACCGTTGGTGGTGGCTATGCACAGCCCTCATGTGACCACGGAGGATATAGCCACTTTTCTTCGGCGATACTGCGAAGAGGTGCGATTCGCAAACAAAATCTTGAACTCCGTGCGGTTCTGGAACGGCAAGAGGAAGTTCTGGGTCAAGCTCCGTAAGGATCCCGGTGGTATTGGGGGTCTTTGCCATCCGCCCCCAAATTTTGCCATCGGGAGAGTTCGGGGCTTCCTGTTCTATCCTCAAATGCCTATGTATTGCCGAAATTGCTTGAGGTTTGGCCACACCCAGGAGACCTGCGGCGCGGAGCGTGTGATTCGCTGCAATAGGTGTGGCCAAGAAGGTCACATAGCCTCAAGATGTAGCCATACGATAAGGTGCAACCTCTGCGGAGAGGAAAATCACGATTTTAATTCCTGTCCCCATAAAGCAAAAACTACGATGGGTGGGTCAAGGCTGGGCCCACCCAAAGAGGGGACAGGACAAAAGACGTCCTTTTTTAAGATGCCCAAACCCCAGATGGCAGGTACTGATGGGTCCAGGCCCAAGACCTCTGGTGCTCCATCGGGGGGCCCACCGGTGGTAGTGCTAGGGGGAGGCCATGGGGATTCCACGAAGCCCGGGCGGGTGATCGAGTTTACTGCCCGGGAAATTGAAAGACGTCGATCGACTTCCTACCTGGCTCAAGAGCCCGCCGAAACTTCTGAAGGGGGCTCACCTGTGGCGGGTGGCAGCCGACGGGCCTCGGTGGGGGCAAAAGTGGACCCAAAATTGCAGCATAAGCCAGGTACTGGCTTGGCCCAGGGTCGCCCTGCTCCGGACGAAGAGGCCCCGGTGAAAGCCCGCCGGAAGGGGAGCCAGGTGGCCAGGTCTGAGCCCGGTCCTGTTACTCCGCCTATACAGGACAGGGCCAAGAAGACAAGTGGCGCCAAACCAGGGTTTGCTGCCCCGCCAGCAGTGGACCCGGTGGGTAAAACTGGCCATCGTCGATCGATGGGGAAGTTGGAGCAACAGTCCTCAGCAACGCTTGCTGGGGAACAAGCGATGAAAACTTCCCAAGGTAGCGGCAAAGGTTCCGGAAAAGAGGCCTCACAGGCCCCTGTGCAGCAGTTCCAGTCGTCAAATGATGAAAGAAGACGCAGATCCATCAGCCGGGGGCCAGAGATTACATCGAGTGAGAGCAACACAGAGGATATGGACAGCAGTGTGACATTTAAAAGACAAAGAGAAGAAGAAGAGGAAGACATTCAAAGGAAAGCGGCGTGCCGTAGTTCGGACGAGAGCGAGCTCAGGGTCGGGGCATCATCGATCTCAAGCTCCGACCCTCAGAACATCAAGGAGCTGATGACCCCGCAGGCGGGGGATGACGGTACGCAGCTTATTATTGACTTTGATTCTCCAAGCACGGACTCTCCATAAACTATGCCTATCCCTGTAAAAATTGCCTCACTCAATGTGAGGTCCTTAAAGAGCCCTGATCGCAGGGCTGCTTTATTTTCTTATCTAGAGACATGTGACTTTGACCTTTGCCTGCTACAAGAATGTGGAATCCCTAGTAAAATGGACTATAAAGACTTAAAAGAAGACTGGAAGCTGGGCCCATCCATATGGTCCGGTGCAAATGACTGTCGTTCTGTGGGTGTTGGGCTGCTCTGCCGAGGCCAGTCCTTTTCTATTCATACAGTAACTGAGATTGTGCCTGGCAGAGCTCTTTTAATTCATCTATATTTTAATGGACTTTTAATTCGTGTTTTAAATGTGTATGCCCCTCCTGATAAACAGGAGCGGGCAGAACTATTTGAAATTTTACCACTGTTTTGTGTTGGGTCTTCCCCCCTGCTGGTGGGAGGTGATTTTAACTGCATACGTGATGGGGAACACCGGCAGGGTGGGGATATTAATCGTAAAGACCGCACTTCTTACCTGCTTAAAAATTTTATTGATGATTTTAATTTGAAAGATTGCTGGAAGGATCTCTTGCCGGAGGACCCAGGCGCCACATGGTCCAATGGAAGAGTGAGCTCCAGAATCGATTTTATTTTTTCCTCTAGAGCTTTTAAACCCCTGAAATGCACGCTCGAGCAGAATATCTTCTCTGATCATAAGCTCCTCTTGGTGGGCCTGGAGCTAGAGGGGGAGCAAAAAGCAAAAAGGGGCCTCTGGAGATTAAACACCACACTCCTAGAGGACCCTGAGATAAAAGAGGAGTTTGTGCGGACCTACCAATGCTGGCAATCACAAAGAAAACCCCACGAGCCTATGCTGCACTGGTGGGAGGGCACCAAATCTAAAATCAGATTTTTTTTTATCAAAGCAGGTAAGAAGAAGGCAAAAATGGAAAAACAGTGGTTTTATGTTCTTAACATGCGTTTAAATGTACTTTTTAAATTGAAAGAAGCTGGTATGGATGTAGAAAATGATATTTTAAACCTTAAAACTGAAATAAAACATGCCATAGAAAAGAAAGGGAAACAAATCATTTTTAACTCACATGTGCAGCACCTGGAGGAGGGCGAGAAATGTTCCCGTTTCTTTTTTAAAAAAGTGATGAATAGGAGGGATATCATCCAAAACCTTGAGGGTGAATCCACTCCAAAAGGCATGTTAGATGCAGTTTTTAACTTCTACCAGCTTCTTTTTAATAAGAAAGATCTTAATCCATCCTTTTTAGAACATGTTCTTAATTCCCTTGATTTTAAGCTAGATGTTTTAGACCAGGAGGTTTTATCCCGTGATCTTAACTTAGATGAACTTTTATTTGTTTTTAAAAGTTTTTCTAGTGGGAAGGCCCCTGGGGAAGATGGTTTACCCATCAAATTTTATTTAGCTTTTTGGGATATTTTAAAGGATGATATGGTTTTATTGTATAAAGAAACTTTTATTGTTAATGAACTTCCCCCTTCCTGGAGGAGGGGGATTGTATCATTACTTTTTAAAAAGGGTGAAAAGGATATGCTAAAAAATTGGCGCCCCATCACACTTTTAAATGTCGATTATAAAGTTTTAGCCAAGTTATTAGCTGTCCGTTTTAAACCTTTTATTCATAAATTAATTCACCCAAATCAGGTTTGTGGGGTACCTGGAAGGTCTATAGCTGAATCCCTAAATATTTTAAGAGATGTTTTATGGTATTTTAAGGATAGAAATCAAACTGTAGCAATTTTATCCTTAGACTTTGAAAAAGCCTTTGATAGGGTCTCCCATGAATACCTGTTTTTAGTTCTTAAAAAGATGGCAGTGCCTGAAACGATTTTAAGCCGAATCATGCTTTTATACCGATCCTGTTTTAGTCAAGTCTCTGTTAATGGCTTTTTAACCAGCGGTGTTCCTCTTTTATCAGGTGTCAAACAGGGCTGCCCCCTGTCCCCACTCCTTTTTATTTGCGCAATCGAACCACTGATGGCCCTCCTCAGAAAAGACCGGGTAGTAAGAGGCGTACCGATACCTGGTGGAGGAGGGACCCATCTAAAGGTGTTGGGGTACATGGATGATGTCACCATACTGTGCCCGGACTCTCCATCCATGAGGGGGGCATTGAGGAACACCAGCTATTTCTGCGAGGTCTCTGGTTTTAAGCTAAACACAGATAAATGTGACTGTTTTTATATTGGCTCCTGGGATTCATCCATCACCCCAGGAGTCACAATGCAACAGGATCAAATTAAAGTTTTAGGTATTGTTTTTAACCAGGTCAATGATGGGAGCCCTAACTGGGATTCAGCTATAGCTAAGATGGAGAAGAAGATTTTAATGTGGAATCTTAGAAACCTTACCATGGAGGGGAAGATTTTAATAATAAAGATGGTTTTACTCCCTATTATGCTATACATTGCCATGGTATTTCCTCCATCTATTTTATACATTAAAAAAGTAACTAGAATTGTTTTTTCTTTTTTATGGGGTTCAAAAATGGAGAAATTAAAGCGTGATTTTATGTACAAAAGTAAAGATAATGGCGGGAAAGATGTTCCTAACCTTTTTACTTTCTTTTACATAAAGTATTTCTGTTTCTGTTTTAAAATTATTAAATCCGATGGCATTTTTAGCTGCTTTTTAAGGTACGCTGCGGGCATGGTTTTTAAAAGATGGTTGCGCATCCCTCTGAACGCTCCGGTGCTTCTGTGTCCCCCAAAACATTATGTGGTGTTGGAAAAGACAGTCAGGCTCCTAGGTCTCCAAGATTTGGAGCCTGACATACTGGGGGACCAGAGAAAGGTATCAAAGGTCCTCAGGCGGAGTGAGGTTACCCTGGCAGTGTCCAATTTCACACAGGCAAGATCCAAAAAGGTATGGCGGAACGTGTACGGGAAGTTTCTGGCGAATGTACACAGGGATCTTGCCTGGGCAATCGTCCACCAGTGCCTCCCTACTCGTGAGTTCCAGCACAGGCGAGGACTGGTGGCGAGAGCCAAGTGCCCGAGAGATGGCTGCGGAGTGGACGAAACGGTGCTGCACATATTTTGGAACTGCCCTTTTGCACGGGAGCTTTGGAGGAAGGTAGGCCCACTTTTGAAGTGGGCCTGCGGCCTAAAAGATTTTAATCACGAATGTGTCTTTTACGGTCTTTTTAACTGCCCCAATTTTAAACAGCAGATGATCTGCTGGATGATTATTAATTGTTTTAAAAATGCCATCTGGAAAGTTAGGAACATCTTACTTTTTAAACATGATTTTATTGATGTTAAAAACTGTATAAAGCTGGCCCTGAGTGAGATGTACATCTATTACCTAAGAGACAAGAAACAGTTGGGGGCCAGCGAGGCAGCATCCATGTGGTGTCTGCCTCTATGGAACGAAATAACAGTATAATCAGTTTTTATGACATTTGTATAATGTTTTATCCTGCCATTTTTATTTTTTCTCCTTTTATTACTGGTTTTATTATTTGTATTTTAAAACTTTTGTGAACCTTTTATTATTTTGCATTTTAAATTTTGTATGGTTTCTTATTTATTCAATAAAATTTTGTTGAAACCTTATCTGTTCTTATCAGTTTAATATCTGATACGTCCCCTATCTGGGGACCATATATTAAATGGATTTTTGAGAACGGGGGCCGATTTCGAAGCTTGCTTCCGTCGCCCTATGCATTGACCCGATATGGCAGTATCTTCGGGTACAGTGCACCACCCCCTTACAGGGTTAAAAAGAAAGATTCCTACTTTCATTGCTACCTGCTTGCTGGCTAGCCAGCTAGCCAGCCCTGTGGGCCTTGCTGCTGCTGCTGCAGCCAAAAAACAAAAGGTGGTGCTGCTGCTGCTTCTGCTGCTTCTGCTTCTGCTTGTGTCTGGCCGCTGTTGGAGCGTCCAGGCACAGGACTTCTGCTGCTGCTGACTAAATGGCCTCCTTAATTGGATCATTTGAGTAGCCAGCACACCTGTGCAGGTAGGGCATGACATGATAGGCAGCTGCCTTGATAGCGGGTGGGTGCTGAATGTTCCTAATTGACAAAATAAGATTAATGCTTATGAAGAAATATAAAATCTCATCCCTTCCCCAATATCGCGCCACACCCCTACCCCTTAATTCCCTGGTTGAACTTGATGGACATATGTCTTTTTTCGACCGTACTAACTATGTAACTATGTATCATAACATGGGGGGGGGGGGGGGTCTCCTGGCTGTTCACACAGGTGTGTCATTGCTGTACATTGACCATGCATTGCTTCTGTGGTATTGCAAAGGCAAAGACAAATGCTTCCAGCCATCCATTGCACTAATGGATTGGTCATCAGCTGGCTGTCTATGTCCCGCATCAATATAGACCAAAGTACAGAGGGTTAGGCTATGCTATTGTGCACCTACCTGATGCATCAGAAGGTGCGAGGCCCTTGCTAAATTCTGTGCACAGACTTTGAGATCTATGCTTTAGACTGTATCTAAACCTGCTCCAACATGGACTGACATTCTGGCCTACTTTCAGCCGATGCGACTTGTCTGTCGCTGAACAGTCGCTTTTTATGTATTCAGCACCTATGTATAATGTTGTAAAAATGCTCTAGAAGCTAAAGTCGCAGAAATGTCACACATATTTGGCCTGCAACTTTCTGTGCGACAAATTCAGACAGGAAAAATCAGTATAAATCCTTAGAAAATTATCCCCCAGTGTCTCCATCTGCTGGCGGTATTGAATAAGCATTGCTGCACTGATGGGGTATGCATTAGACGAAAAAAAAGAAGAAAAAGAAGAATAATACGCCCAGAAAAGAGGCGAAAAGGAGAAAAACGTAAAAAAACGTGAAAAAAAAGTAAGAGGAAGAGAAGGGAAAAAAAGGTGGAAATGGGTTTAAAAGTGATTTCGGCGGAGAATATATATATATATATATATATATATATATATATATACGCGCACACACACACATATATATAAACGTATTCTCCGTTGAGATATTGCAGCCGCTGCTGTGTCCAGGCCCAGGAGCCTTAGCACTGTGCTGTGATGTCACTCAATACCACTGACATCACTAGGTGTAAACAACATCTCTCCTTTGCTGTGTATGTGACTATGGAGCTGTTTGGTGATGTCGTCTATTATGGCCTTCATAGAAGCAACAGGAGATTGTTGCATCCATCTAGAACCCTCAGAACTACAGTGCTATGATGTCACTCACTTCCACAGGCCTTGCAGAGTGTAAACAACAACAACCCAGCTTTGTTGTGTATGTAACCATAGGGATTTGTGATGTCACCTAGAACCTTCACAGCAGCGACAGCTTTATGAGGAGCATCAGCACTGCTCTGCCTGAGCAGAACCATCACCGCCATAGGTTGTCAAATAACCCGGATTTAACCCACACAGGTAAGTCCAATGGGGTGCAGGCATGTCCTCTATGCTTACAGCTTCCCGTGGGTGTTGGTTTGATACCGTTTGGGGACAGCCAAGGAGGCATCTGCAGGCAACAAAGGTAGGTGTGTGCTTGTGTGTGTGTTTCCTATGCAGATCCTAAGCCCAGTGTCACATGCAAGTAGGAGGAGTAAGAAGGGTTCCTGGCAAATCCGGGTTATGGATTGCATTTAAAAAGGCCCCGTGGGAGTGCAATGGGCCCCTGTCTTGCTGCTTAGCAATAATGGTATGGGTTTAGGTTCTGCTGTGTGTACTGGTGGTTGACTGCCCCCCAGCCCAGAGTGTGCATGGAAAATTGTCTGGCAGCCTCCCTGACAGCAAGCAGTGATAGTGCCCATGAAGGGCACCTTGTTGGGCCCGCCCCTTTCACGGTTATCGCTTCTCGGCCTTTTGGCTAAGATCAAGTGTAGTATCTGTTCTTATCAGTTTAATATCTGATACGTCCCCTATCTGGGGACCATATATTAAATGGATTTTTGAGAACGGGGGCCGATTTCGAAGCTTGCTTCCGTCGCCCTATGCATTGACCCGATATGGCAGTATCTTCGGGTACAGTGCACCACCCCCTTACAGGGTTAAAAAGAAAGATTCCTACTTTCATTGCTACCTGCTTGCTGGCTAGCCAGCTAGCCAGCCCTGTGGGCCTTGCTGCTGCTGCTGCAGCCAAAAAACAAAAGGTGGTGCTGCTGCTGCTTCTGCTGCTTCTGCTTCTGCTTGTGTCTGGCCGCTGTTGGAGCGTCCAGACACAGGACTTCTGCTGCTGCTGACTAAATGGCCTCCTTAATTGGATCATTTGAGTAGCCAGCACACCTGTGCAGGTAGGGCATGACATGATAGGCAGCTGCCTTGATAGCGGGTGGGTGCTGAATGTTCCTAATTGACAAAATAAGATTAATGCTTATGAAGAAATATAAAATCTCATCCCTTCCCCAATATCGCGCCACACCCCTACCCCTTAATTCCCTGGTTGAACTTGATGGACATATGTCTTTTTTCGACCGTACTAACTATGTAACTATGTATCATAACATGGGGGGGGGGGGGGGGGTCTCCTGGCTGTTCACACAGGTGTGTCATTGCTGTACATTGACCATGCATTGCTTCTGTGGTATTGCAAAGGCAAAGACAAATGCTTCCAGCCATCCATTGCACTAATGGATTGGTCATCAGCTGGCTGTCTATGTCCCGCATCAATATAGACCAAAGTACAGAGGGTTAGGCTATGCTATTGTGCACCTACCTGATGCATCAGAAGGTGCGAGGCCCTTGCTAAATTCTGTGCACAGACTTTGAGATCTATGCTTTAGACTGTATCTAAACCTGCTCCAACATGGACTGACATTCTGGCCTACTTTCAGCCGATGCGACTTGTCTGTCGCTGAACAGTCGCTTTTTATGTATTCAGCACCTATGTATAATGTTGTAAAAATGCTCTAGAAGCTAAAGTCGCAGAAATGTCACACATATTTGGCCTGCAACTTTCTGTGCGACAAATTCAGACAGGAAAAATCAGTATAAATCCTTAGAAAATTATCCCCCAGTGTCTCCATCTGCTGGCGGTATTGAATAAGCATTGCTGCACTGATGGGGTATGCATTAGACGAAAAAAAAGAAGAAAAAGAAGAATAATACGCCCAGAAAAGAGGCGAAAAGGAGAAAAACGTAAAAAAACGTGAAAAAAAAGTAAGAGGAAGAGAAGGGAAAAAAAGGTGGAAATGGGTTTAATAGTGATTTCGGCGGAGAAATATATATATATATATATATATATATATATATATATATATATATATATATACGCGCACACACACACATATATATAAACGTATTCTCCGTTGAGATATTGCAGCCGCTTCTGTGTCCAGGCCCAGGAGCCTTAGCACTGTGCTGTGATGTCACTCAATACCACTGACATCACTAGGTGTAAACAACATCTCTCCTTTGCTGTGTATGTGACTATGGAGCTGTTTGGTGATGTCGTCTATTATGGCCTTCATAGAAGCAACAGGAGATTGTTGCATCCATCTAGAACCCTCAGAACTACAGTGCTATGATGTCACTCACTTCCACAGGCCTTGCAGAGTGTAAACAACAACAACCCAGCTGTGTTGTGTATGTAACCATAGGGATTTGTGATGTCACCTAGAACCTTCACAGCAGCGACAGCTTTATGAGGAGCATCAGCACTGCTCTGCCTGAGCAGAACCATCACCGCCATAGGTTGTCAAATAACCCGGATTTAACCCACACAGGTAAGTCCAATGGGGTGCAGGCATGTCCTCTATGCTTACAGCTTCCCGTGGGTGTTGGTTTGATACCGTTTGGGGACAGCCAAGGAGGCATCTGCAGGCAACAAAGGTAGGTGTGTGCTTGTGTGTGTGTTTCCTATGCAGATCCTAAGCCCAGTGTCACATGCAAGTAGGAGGAGTAAGAAGGGTTCCTGGCAAATCCGGGTTATGGATTGCATTTAAAAAGGCCCCGTGGGAGTGCAATGGGCCCCTGTCTTGCTGCTTAGCAATAATGGTATGGGTTTAGGTTCTGCTGTGTGTACTGGTGGTTGACTGCCCCCCAGCCCAGAGTGTGCATGGAAAATTGTCTGGCAGCCTCCCTGACAGCAAGCAGTGATAGTGCCCATGAAGGGCACCTTGTTGGGCCCGCCCCTTTCACGGTTATCGCTTCTCGGCCTTTTGGCTAAGATCAAGTGTAGTATCTGTTCTTATCAGTTTAATATCTGATACGTCCCCTATCTGGGGACCATATATTAAATGGATTTTTGAGAACGGGGGCCGATTTCGAAGCTTGCTTCCGTCGCCCTATGCATTGACCCGATATGGCAGTATCTTCGGGTACAGTGCACCACCCCCTTACAGGGTTAAAAAGAAAGATTCCTACTTTCATTGCTACCTGCTTGCTGGCTAGCCAGCTAGCCAGCCCTGTGGGCCTTGCTGCTGCTGCTGCAGCCAAAAAACAAAAGGTGGTGCTGCTGCTGCTTCTGCTGCTTCTGCTTCTGCTTGTGTCTGGCCGCTGTTGGAGCGTCCAGACACAGGACTTCTGCTGCTGCTGACTAAATGGCCTCCTTAATTGGATCATTTGAGTAGCCAGCACACCTGTGCAGGTAGGGCATGACATGATAGGCAGCTGCCTTGATAGCGGGTGGGTGCTGAATGTTCCTAATTGACAAAATAAGATTAATGCTTATGAAGAAATATAAAATCTCATCCCTTCCCCAATATCGCGCCACACCCCTACCCCTTAATTCCCTGGTTGAACTTGATGGACATATGTCTTTTTTCGACCGTACTAACTATGTAACTATGTATCATAACATGGGGGGGGGGGGGGTCTCCTGGCTGTTCACACAGGTGTGTCATTGCTGTACATTGACCATGCATTGCTTCTGTGGTATTGCAAAGGCAAAGACAAATGCTTCCAGCCATCCATTGCACTAATGGATTGGTCATCAGCTGGCTGTCTATGTCCCGCATCAATATAGACCAAAGTACAGAGGGTTAGGCTATGCTATTGTGCACCTACCTGATGCATCAGAAGGTGCGAGGCCCTTGCTAAATTCTGTGCACAGACTTTGAGATCTATGCTTTAGACTGTATCTAAACCTGCTCCAACATGGACTGACATTCTGGCCTACTTTCAGCCGATGCGACTTGTCTGTCGCTGAACAGTCGCTTTTTATGTATTCAGCACCTATGTATAATGTTGTAAAAATGCTCTAGAAGCTAAAGTCGCAGAAATGTCACACATATTTGGCCTGCAACTTTCTGTGCGACAAATTCAGACAGGAAAAATCAGTATAAATCCTTAGAAAATTATCCCCCAGTGTCTCCATCTGCTGGCGGTATTGAATAAGCATTGCTGCACTGATGGGGTATGCATTAGACGAAAAAAAAGAAGAAAAAGAAGAATAATACGCCCAGAAAAGAGGCGAAAAGGAGAAAAACGTAAAAAAACGTGAAAAAAAAGTAAGAGGAAGAGAAGGGAAAAAAAGGTGGAAATGGGTTTAATAGTGATTTCGGCGGAGAAATATATATATATATATATATATATATATATATATATATATATATATACGCGCACACACACACATATATATAAACGTATTCTCCGTTGAGATATTGCAGCCGCTGCTGTGTCCAGGCCCAGGAGCCTTAGCACTGTGCTGTGATGTCACTCAATACCACTGACATCACTAGGTGTAAACAACATCTCTCCTTTGCTGTGTATGTGACTATGGAGCTGTTTGGTGATGTCGTCTATTATGGCCTTCATAGAAGCAACAGGAGATTGTTGCATCCATCTAGAACCCTCAGAACTACAGTGCTATGATGTCACTCACTTCCACAGGCCTTGCAGAGTGTAAACAACAACAACCCAGCTGTGTTGTGTATGTAACCATAGGGATTTGTGATGTCACCTAGAACCTTCACAGCAGCGACAGCTTTATGAGGAGCATCAGCACTGCTCTGCCTGAGCAGAACCATCACCGCCATAGGTTGTCAAATAACCCGGATTTAACCCACACAGGTAAGTCCAATGGGGTGCAGGCATGTCCTCTATGCTTACAGCTTCCCGTGGGTGTTGGTTTGATACCGTTTGGGGACAGCCAAGGAGGCATCTGCAGGCAACAAAGGTAGGTGTGTGCTTGTGTGTGTGTTTCCTATGCAGATCCTAAGCCCAGTGTCACATGCAAGTAGGAGGAGTAAGAAGGGTTCCTGGCAAATCCGGGTTATGGATTGCATTTAAAAAGGCCCCGTGGGAGTGCAATGGGCCCCTGTCTTGCTGCTTAGCAATAATGGTATGGGTTTAGGTTCTGCTGTGTGTACTGGTGGTTGACTGCCCCCCAGCCCAGAGTGTGCATGGAAAATTGTCTGGCAGCCTCCCTGACAGCAAGCAGTGATAGTGCCCATGAAGGGCACCTTGTTGGGCCCGCCCCTTTCACGGTTATCGCTTCTCGGCCTTTTGGCTAAGATCAAGTGTAGTATCTGTTCTTATCAGTTTAATATCTGATACGTCCCCTATCTGGGGACCATATATTAAATGGATTTTTGAGAACGGGGGCCGATTTCGAAGCTTGCTTCCGTCGCCCTATGCATTGACCCGATATGGCAGTATCTTCGGGTACAGTGCACCACCCCCTTACAGGGTTAAAAAGAAAGATTCCTACTTTCATTGCTACCTGCTTGCTGGCTAGCCAGCTAGCCAGCCCTGTGGGCCTTGCTGCTGCTGCTGCAGCCAAAAAACAAAAGGTGGTGCTGCTGCTGCTTCTGCTGCTTCTACTTCTGCTTGTGTCTGGCCGCTGTTGGAGCGTCCAGGCACAGGACTTCTGCTGCTGCTGACTAAATGGCCTCCTTAATTGGATCATTTGAGTAGCCAGCACACCTGTGCAGGTAGGGCATGACATGATAGGCAGCTGCCTTGATAGCGGGTGGGTGCTGAATGTTCCTAATTGACAAAATAAGATTAATGCTTATGAAGAAATATAAAATCTCATCCCTTCCCCAATATCGTGCCACACCCCTACCCCTTAATTCCCTGGTTGAACTTGATGGACATATGTCTTTTTTCGACCGTACTAACTATGTAACTATGTATCATAACATGGGGGGGGGGGGGGTCTCCTGGCTGTTCACACAGGTGTGTCATTGCTGTACATCGACCATGCATTGCTTCTGTGGTATTGCAAAGGCAAAGACAAATGCTTCCAGCCATCCATTGCACTAATGGATTGGTCATCAGCTGGCTGTCTATGTCCCGCATCAATATAGACCAAAGTACAGAGGGTTAGGCTATGCTATTGTGCACCTACCTGATGCATCAGAAGGTGCGAGGCCCTTGCTAAATTCTGTGCACAGACTTTGAGATCTATGCTTTAGACTGTATCTAAACCTGCTCCAACATGGACTGACATTCTGGCCTACTTTCAGCCGATGCGACTTGTCTGTCGCTGAACAGTCGCTTTTTATGTATTCAGCACCTATGTATAATGTTGTAAAAATGCTCTAGAAGCTAAAGTCGCAGAAATGTCACACATATTTGGCCTGCAACTTTCTGTGCGACAAATTCAGACAGGAAAAATCAGTATAAATCCTTAGAAAATTATCCCCCAGTGTCTCCATCTGCTGGCGGTATTGAATAAGCATTGCTGCACTGATGGGGTATGCATTAGACGAAAAAAAAGAAGAAAAAGAAGAATAATACGCCCAGAAAAGAGGCGAAAAGGAGAAAAACGTAAAAAAACGTGAAAAAAAAGTAAGAGGAAGAGAAGGGAAAAAAAGGTGGAAATGGGTTTAAAAGTGATTTCGGCGGAGAAATATATATATATATATATATATATATATATATATATATATATATATATATATATACGCGCACACACACACATATATATAAACGTATTCTCCGTTGAGATATTGCAGCCGCTGCTGTGTCCAGGCCCAGGAGCCTTAGCACTGTGCTGTGATGTCACTCAATACCACTGACATCACTAGGTGTAAACAACATCTCTCCTTTGCTGTGTATGTGACTATGGAGCTGTTTGGTGATGTCGTCTATTATGGCCTTCATAGAAGCAACAGGAGATTGTTGCATCCATCTAGAACCCTCAGAACTACAGTGCTATGATGTCACTCACTTCCACAGGCCTTGCAGAGTGTAAACAACAACAACCCAGCTTTGTTGTGTATGTAACCATAGGGATTTGTGATGTCACCTAGAACCTTCACAGCAGCGACAGCTTTATGAGGAGCATCAGCACTGCTCTGCCTGAGCAGAACCATCACCGCCATAGGTTGTCAAATAACCCGGATTTAACCCACACAGGTAAGTCCAATGGGGTGCAGGCATGTCCTCTATGCTTACAGCTTCCCGTGGGTGTTGGTTTGATACCGTTTGGGGACAGCCAAGGAGGCATCTGCAGGCAACAAAGGTAGGTGTGTGCTTGTGTGTGTGTTTCCTATGCAGATCCTAAGCCCAGTGTCACATGCAAGTAGGAGGAGTAAGAAGGGTTCCTGGCAAATCCGGGTTATGGATTGCATTTAAAAAGGCCCCGTGGGAGTGCAATGGGCCCCTGTCTTGCTGCTTAGCAATAATGGTATGGGTTTAGGTTCTGCTGTGTGTACTGGTGGTTGACTGCCCCCCAGCCCAGAGTGTGCATGGAAAATTGTCTGGCAGCCTCCCTGACAGCAAGCAGTGATAGTGCCCATGAAGGGCACCTTGTTGGGCCCGCCCCTTTCACGGTTATCGCTTCTCGGCCTTTTGGCTAAGATCAAGTGTAGTATCTGTTCTTATCAGTTTAATATCTGATACGTCCCCTATCTGGGGACCATATATTAAATGGATTTTTGAGAACGGGGGCCGATTTCGAAGCTTGCTTCCGTCGCCCTATGCATTGACCCGATATGGCAGTATCTTCGGGTACAGTGCACCACCCCCTTACAGGGTTAAAAAGAAAGATTCCTACTTTCATTGCTACCTGCTTGCTGGCTAGCCAGCTAGCCAGCCCTGTGGGCCTTGCTGCTGCTGCTGCAGCCAAAAAACAAAAGGTGGTGCTGCTGCTGCTTCTGCTGCTTCTGCCTGGCCGCTGTTGGAGCGTCCAGGCACAGGACTTCTGCTGCTGCTGACTAAATGGCCTCCTTAATTGGATCATTTGAGTAGCCAGCACACCTGTGCAGGTAGGGCATGACATGATAGGCAGCTGCCTTGATAGCGGGTGGGTGCTGAATGTTTCTAATTGACAAAATAAGATTAATGCTTATGAAGAAATATAAAATCTCATCCCTTCCCCAATATCGCGCCACACCCCTACCCCTTAATTCCCTGGTTGAACTTGATGGACATATGTCTTTTTTCGACCGTACTAACTATGTAACTATGTATCATAACATGGGGGGGGGGGGTCTCCTGGCTGTTCACACAGGTGTGTCATTGCTGTACATTGACCATGCATTGCTTCTGTGGTATTGCAAAGGCAAAGACAAATGCTTCCAGCCATCCATTGCACTAATGGATTGGTCATCAGCTGGCTGTCTATGTCCCGCATCAATATAGACCAAAGTACAGAGGGTTAGGCTATGCTATTGTGCACCTACCTGATGCATCAGAAGGTGCGAGGCCCTTGCTAAATTCTGTGCACAGACTTTGAGATCTATGCTTTAGACTGTATCTAAACCTGCTCCAACATGGACTGACATTCTGGCCTACTTTCAGCCGATGCGACTTGTCTGTCGCTGAACAGTCGCTTTTTATGTATTCAGCACCTATGTATAATGTTGTAAAAATGCTCTAGAAGCTAAAGTCGCAGAAATGTCACACATATTTGGCCTGCAACTTTCTGTGCGACAAATTCAGACAGGAAAAATCAGTATAAATCCTTAGAAAATTATCCCCCAGTGTCTCCATCTGCTGGCGGTATTGAATAAGCATTGCTGCACTGATGGGGTATGCATTAGACGAAAAAAAAGAAGAAAAAGAAGAATAATACGCCCAGAAAAGAGGCGAAAAGGAGAAAAACGTAAAAAAACGTGAAAAAAAAGTAAGAGGAAGAGAAGGGAAAAAAAGGTGGAAATGGGTTTAAAAGTGATTTCGGCGGAGAAATATATATATATATATATATATATATATATATATATATATATATACGCGCACACACACACATATATATAAACGTATTCTCCGTTGAGATATTGCAGCCGCTGCTGTGTCCAGGCCCAGGAGCCTTAGCACTGTGCTGTGATGTCACTCAATACCACTGACATCACTAGGTGTAAACAACATCTCTCCTTTGCTGTGTATGTGACTATGGAGCTGTTTGGTGATGTCGTCTATTATGGCCTTCATAGAAGTAACAGGAGATTGTTGCATCCATCTAGAACCCTCAGAACTACAGTGCTATGATGTCACTCACTTCCACAGGCCTTGCAGAGTGTAAACAACAACAACCCAGCTTTGTTGTGTATGTAACCATAGGGATTTGTGATGTCACCTAGAACCTTCACAGCAGCGACAGCTTTATGAGGAGCATCAGCACTGCTCTGCCTGAGCAGAACCATCACCGCCATAGGTTGTCAAATAACCCGGATTTAACCCACACAGGTAAGTCCAATGGGGTGCAGGCATGTCCTCTATGCTTACAGCTTCCCGTGGGTGTTGGTTTGATACCGTTTGGGGACAGCCAAGGAGGCATCTGCAGGCAACAAAGGTAGGTGTGTGCTTGTGTGTGTGTTTCCTATGCAGATCCTAAGCCCAGTGTCACATGCAAGTAGGAGGAGTAAGAAGGGTTCCTGGCAAATCCGGGTTATGGATTGCATTTAAAAAGGCCCCGTGGGAGTGCAATGGGCCCCTGTCTTGCTGCTTAGCAATAATGGTATGGGTTTAGGTTCTGCTGTGTGTACTGGTGGTTGACTGCCCCCCAGCCCAGAGTGTGCATGGAAAATTGTCTGGCAGCCTCCCTGACAGCAAGCAGTGATAGTGCCCATGAAGGGCACCTTGTTGGGCCCGCCCCTTTCACGGTTATCGCTTCTCGGCCTTTTGGCTAAGATCAAGTGTAGTATCTGTTCTTATCAGTTTAATATCTGATACGTCCCCTATCTGGGGACCATATATTAAATGGATTTTTGAGAACGGGGGCCGATTTCGAAGCTTGCTTCCGTCGCCCTATGCATTGACCCGATATGGCAGTATCTTCGGGTACAGTGCACCACCCCCTTACAGGGTTAAAAAGAAAGATTCCTACTTTCATTGCTACCTGCTTGCTGGCTAGCCAGCTAGCCAGCCCTGTGGGCCTTGCTGCTGCTGCTGCAGCCAAAAAACAAAAGGTGGTGCTGCTGCTGCTTCTGCTGCTTCTGCTTCTGCTTGTGTCTGGCCGCTGTTGGAGCGTCCAGGCACAGGACTTCTGCTGCTGCTGACTAAATGGCCTCCTTAATTGGATCATTTGAGTAGCCAGCACACCTGTGCAGGTAGGGCATGACATGATAGGCAGCTGCCTTGATAGCGGGTGGGTGCTGAATGTTCCTAATTGACAAAATAAGATTAATGCTTATGAAGAAATATAAAATCTCATCCCTTCCCCAATATCGCGCCACACCCCTACCCCTTAATTCCCTGGTTGAACTTGATGGACATATGTCTTTTTTCGACCGTACTAACTATGTAACTATGTATCATAACATGGGGGGGGGGGGGGTCTCCTGGCTGTTCACACAGGTGTGTCATTGCTGTACATTGACCATGCATTGCTTCTGTGGTATTGCAAAGGCAAAGACAAATGCTTCCAGCCATCCATTGCACTAATGGATTGGTCATCAGCTGGCTGTCTATGTCCCGCATCAATATAGACCAAAGTACAGAGGGTTAGGCTATGCTATTGTGCACCTACCTGATGCATCAGAAGGTGCGAGGCCCTTGCTAAATTCTGTGCACAGACTTTGAGATCTATGCTTTAGACTGTATCTAAACCTGCTCCAACATGGACTGACATTCTGGCCTACTTTCAGCCGATGCGACTTGTCTGTCGCTGAACAGTCGCTTTTTATGTATTCAGCACCTATGTATAATGTTGTAAAAATGCTCTAGAAGCTAAAGTCGCAGAAATGTCACACATATTTGGCCTGCAACTTTCTGTGCGACAAATTCAGACAGGAAAAATCAGTATAAATCCTTAGAAAATTATCCCCCAGTGTCTCCATCTGCTGGCGGTATTGAATAAGCATTGCTGCACTGATGGGGTATGCATTAGACGAAAAAAAAGAAGAAAAAGAAGAATAATACGCCCAGAAAAGAGGCGAAAAGGAGAAAAACGTAAAAAAACGTGAAAAAAAAGTAAGAGGAAGAGAAGGGAAAAAAAGGTGGAAATGGGTTTAAAAGTGATTTCGGCGGAGAAATATATATATATATATATATATATATATATATATATATATATATATATATACGCGCACACACACACATATATATAAACGTATTCTCCGTTGAGATATTGCAGCCGCTGCTGTGTCCAGGCCCAGGAGCCTTAGCACTGTGCTGTGATGTCACTCAATACCACTGACATCACTAGGTGTAAACAACATCTCTCCTTTGCTGTGTATGTGACTATGGAGCTGTTTGGTGATGTCGTCTATTATGGCCTTCATAGAAGCAACAGGAGATTGTTGCATCCATCTAGAACCCTCAGAACTACAGTGCTATGATGTCACTCACTTCCACAGGCCTTGCAGAGTGTAAACAACAACAACCCAGCTTTGTTGTGTATGTAACCATAGGGATTTGTGATGTCACCTAGAACCTTCACAGCAGCGACAGCTTTATGAGGAGCATCAGCACTGCTCTGCCTGAGCAGAACCATCACCGCCATAGGTTGTCAAATAACCCGGATTTAACCCACACAGGTAAGTCCAATGGGGTGCAGGCATGTCCTCTATGCTTACAGCTTCCCGTGGGTGTTGGTTTGATACCGTTTGGGGACAGCCAAGGAGGCATCTGCAGGCAACAAAGGTAGGTGTGTGCTTGTGTGTGTGTTTCCTATGCAGATCCTAAGCCCAGTGTCACATGCAAGTAGGAGGAGTAAGAAGGGTTCCTGGCAAATCCGGGTTATGGATTGCATTTAAAAAGGCCCCGTGGGAGTGCAATGGGCCCCTGTCTTGCTGCTTAGCAATAATGGTATGGGTTTAGGTTCTGCTGTGTGTACTGGTGGTTGACTGCCCCCCAGCCCAGAGTGTGCATGGAAAATTGTCTGGCAGCCTCCCTGACAGCAAGCAGTGATAGTGCCCATGAAGGGCACCTTGTTGGGCCCGCCCCTTTCACGGTTATCGCTTCTCGGCCTTTTGGCTAAGATCAAGTGTAGTATCTGTTCTTATCAGTTTAATATCTGATACGTCCCCTATCTGGGGACCATATATTAAATGGATTTTTGAGAACGGGGGCCGATTTCGAAGCTTGCTTCCGTCGCCCTATGCATTGACCCGATATGGCAGTATCTTCGGGTACAGTGCACCACCCCCTTACAGGGTTAAAAAGAAAGATTCCTACTTTCATTGCTACCTGCTTGCTGGCTAGCCAGCTAGCCAGCCCTGTGGGCCTTGCTGCTGCTGCTGCAGCCAAAAAACAAAAGGTGGTGCTGCTGCTGCTTCTGCTGCTTCTGCTTCTGCTTGTGTCTGGCCGCTGTTGGAGCGTCCAGGCACAGGACTTCTGCTGCTGCTGACTAAATGGCCTCCTTAATTGGATCATTTGAGTAGCCAGCACACCTGTGCAGGTAGGGCATGACATGATAGGCAGCTGCCTTGATAGCGGGTGGGTGCTGAATGTTCCTAATTGACAAAATAAGATTAATGCTTATGAAGAAATATAAAATCTCATCCCTTCCCCAATATCGCGCCACACCCCTACCCCTTAATTCCCTGGTTGAACTTGATGGACATATGTCTTTTTTCGACCGTACTAACTATGTAACTATGTATCATAACATGGGGGGGGGGGGGTCTCCTGGCTGTTCACACAGGTGTGTCATTGCTGTACATTGACCATGCATTGCTTCTGTGGTATTGCAAAGGCAAAGACAAATGCTTCCAGCCATCCATTGCACTAATGGATTGGTCATCAGCTGGCTGTCTATGTCCCGCATCAATATAGACCAAAGTACAGAGGGTTAGGCTATGCTATTGTGCACCTACCTGATGCATCAGAAGGTGCGAGGCCCTTGCTAAATTCTGTGCACAGACTTTGAGATCTATGCTTTAGACTGTATCTAAACCTGCTCCAACATGGACTGACATTCTGGCCTACTTTCAGCCGATGCGACTTGTCTGTCGCTGAACAGTCGCTTTTTATGTATTCAGCACCTATGTATAATGTTGTAAAAATGCTCTAGAAGCTAAAGTCGCAGAAATGTCACACATATTTGGCCTGCAACTTTCTGTGCGACAAATTCAGACAGGAAAAATCAGTATAAATCCTTAGAAAATTATCCCCCAGTGTCTCCATCTGCTGGCGGTATTGAATAAGCATTGCTGCACTGATGGGGTATGCATTAGACGAAAAAAAAGAAGAAAAAGAAGAATAATACGCCCAGAAAAGAGGCGAAAAGGAGAAAAACCTAAAAAAACGTGAAAAAAAAGTAAGAGGAAGAGAAGGGAAAAAAAGGTGGAAATGGGTTTAAAAGTGATTTCGGCGGAGAAATATATATATATATATATATATATATATATATATATATATATACGCGCACACACACACATATATATAAACGTATTCTCCGTTGAGATATTGCAGCCGCTGCTGTGTCCAGGCCCAGGAGCCTTAGCACTGTGCTGTGATGTCACTCAATACCACTGACATCACTAGGTGTAAACAACATCTCTCCTTTGCTGTGTATGTGACTATGGAGCTGTTTGGTGATGTCGTCTATTATGGCCTTCATAGAAGCAACAGGAGATTGTTGCATCCATCTAGAACCCTCAGAACTACAGTGCTATGATGTCACTCACTTCCACAGGCCTTGCAGAGTGTAAACAACAACAACCCAGCTTTGTTGTGTATGTAACCATAGGGATTTGTGATGTCACCTAGAACCTTCACAGCAGCGACAGCTTTATGAGGAGCATCAGCACTGCTCTGCCTGAGCAGAACCATCACCGCCATAGGTTGTCAAATAACCCGGATTTAACCCACACAGGTAAGTCCAATGGGGTGCAGGCATGTCCTCTATGCTTACAGCTTCCCGTGGGTGTTGGTTTGATACCGTTTGGGGACAGCCAAGGAGGCATCTGCAGGCAACAAAGGTAGGTGTGTGCTTGTGTGTGTGTTTCCTATGCAGATCCTAAGCCCAGTGTCACATGCAAGTAGGAGGAGTAAGAAGGGTTCCTGGCAAATCCGGGTTATGGATTGCATTTAAAAAGGCCCCGTGGGAGTGCAATGGGCCCCTGTCTTGCTGCTTAGCAATAATGGTATGGGTTTAGGTTCTGCTGTGTGTACTGGTGGTTGACTGCCCCCCAGCCCAGAGTGTGCATGGAAAATTGTCTGGCAGCCTCCCTGACAGCAAGCAGTGATAGTGCCCATGAAGGGGACCTTGTTGGGCCCGCCCCTTTCACGGTTATCGCTTCTCGGCCTTTTGGCTAAGATCAAGTGTAGTATCTGTTCTTATCAGTTTAATATCTGATACGTCCCCTATCTGGGGACCATATATTAAATGGATTTTTGAGAACGGGGGCCGATTTCGAAGCTTGCTTCCGTCGCCCTATGCATTGACCCGATATGGCAGTATCTTCGGGTACAGTGCACCACCCCCTTACAGGGTTAAAAAGAAAGATTCCTACTTTCATTGCTACCTGCTTGCTGGCTAGCCAGCTAGCCAGCCCTGTGGGCCTTGCTGCTGCTGCTGCAGCCAAAAAACAAAAGGTGGTGCTGCTGCTGCTTCTGCTGCTTCTGCTTCTGCTTGTGTCTGGCCGCTGTTGGAGCGTCCAGGCACAGGACTTCTGCTGCTGCTGACTAAATGGCCTCCTTAATTGGATCATTTGAGTAGCCAGCACACCTGTGCAGGTAGGGCATGACATGATAGGCAGCTGCCTTGATAGCGGGTGGGTGCTGAATGTTCCTAATTGACAAAATAAGATTAATGCTTATGAAGAAATATAAAATCTCATCCCTTCCCCAATATCGCGCCACACCCCTACCCCTTAATTCCCTGGTTGAACTTGATGGACATATGTCTTTTTTCGACCGTACTAACTATGTAACTATGTATCATAACATGGGGGGGGGGGTCTCCTGGCTGTTCACACAGGTGTGTCATTGCTGTACATTGACCATGCATTGCTTCTGTGGTATTGCAAAGGCAAAGACAAATGCTTCCAGCCATCCATTGCACTAATGGATTGGTCATCAGCTGGCTGTCTATGTCCCGCATCAATATAGACCAAAGTACAGAGGGTTAGGCTATGCTATTGTGCACCTACCTGATGCATCAGAAGGTGCGAGGCCCTTGCTAAATTCTGTGCACAGACTTTGAGATCTATGCTTTAGACTGTATCTAAACCTGCTCCAACATGGACTGACATTCTGGCCTACTTTCAGCCGATGCGACTTGTCTGTCGCTGAACAGTCGCTTTTTATGTATTCAGCACCTATGTATAATGTTGTAAAAATGCTCTAGAAGCTAAAGTCGCAGAAATGTCACACATATTTGGCCTGCAACTTTCTGTGCGACAAATTCAGACAGGAAAAATCAGTATAAATCCTTAGAAAATTATCCCCCAGTGTCTCCATCTGCTGGCGGTATTGAATAAGCATTGCTGCACTGATGGGGTATGCATTAGACGAAAAAAAAGAAGAAAAAGAAGAATAATACGCCCAGAAAAGAGGCGAAAAGGAGAAAAACGTAAAAAAACGTGAAAAAAAAGTAAGAGGAAGAGAAGGGAAAAAAAGGTGGAAATGGGTTTAAAAGTGATTTCGGCGGAGAAATATATATATATATATATATATATATATATATATATATATATACGCGCACACACACACATATATATAAACGTATTCTCCGTTGAGATATTGCAGCCGCTGCTGTGTCCAGGCCCAGGAGCCTTAGCACTGTGCTGTGATGTCACTCAATACCACTGACATCACTAGGTGTAAACAACATCTCTCCTTTGCTGTGTATGTGACTATGGAGCTGTTTGGTGATGTCGTCTATTATGGCCTTCATAGAAGCAACAGGAGATTGTTGCATCCATCTAGAACCCTCAGAACTACAGTGCTATGATGTCACTCACTTCCACAGGCCTTGCAGAGTGTAAACAACAACAACCCAGCTTTGTTGTGTATGTAACCATAGGGATTTGTGATGTCACCCAGAACCTTCACAGCAGCAACAGCTTTATGAGGAGCATCAGCACTGCTCTGCCTGAGCAGAACCATCACCGCCATAGGTTGTCAAATAACCCGGATTTAACCCACACAGGTAAGTCCAATGGGGTGCAGGCATGTCCTCTATGCTTACAGCTTCCCGTGGGTGTTGGTTTGATACCGTTTGGGGACAGCCAAGGAGGCATCTGCAGGCAACAAAGGTAGGTGTGTGCTTGTGTGTGTGTTTCCTATGCAGATCCTAAGCCCAGTGTCACATGCAAGTAGGAGGAGTAAGAAGGGTTCCTGGCAAATCCGGGTTATGGATTGCATTTAAAAAGGCCCCGTGGGAGTGCAATGGGCCCCTGTCTTGCTGCTTAGCAATAATGGTATGGGTTTAGGTTCTGCTGTGTGTACTGGTGGTTGACTGCCCCCCAGCCCAGAGTGTGCATGGAAAATTGTCTGGCAGCCTCCCTGACAGCAAGCAGTGATAGTGCCCATGAAGGGCACCTTGTTGGGCCCGCCCCTTTCACGGTTATCGCTTCTCGGCCTTTTGGCTAAGATCAAGTGTAGTATCTGTTCTTATCAGTTTAATATCTGATACGTCCCCTATCTGGGGACCATATATTAAATGGATTTTTGAGAACGGGGGCCGATTTCGAAGCTTGCTTCCGTCGCCCTATGCATTGACCCGATATGGCAGTATCTTCGGGTACAGTGCACCACCCCCTTACAGGGTTAAAAAGAAAGATTCCTACTTTCATTGCTACCTGCTTGCTGGCTAGCCAGCTAGCCAGCCCTGTGGGCCTTGCTGCTGCTGCTGCAGCCAAAAAACAAAAGGTGGTGCTGCTGCTTCTTCTGCTTCTGCTTGTGTCTGGCCGCTGTTGGAGCGTCCAGGCACAGGACTTCTGCTGCTGCTGACTAAATGGCCTCCTTAATTGGATCATTTGAGTAGCCAGCACACCTGTGCAGGTAGGGCATGACATGATAGGCAGCTGCCTTGATAGCGGGTGGGTGCTGAATGTTCCTAATTGACAAAATAAGATTAATGCTTATGAAGAAATATAAAATCTCATCCCTTCCCCAATATCGCGCCACACCCCTACCCCTTAATTCCCTGGTTGAACTTGATGGACATATGTCTTTTTTCGACCGTACTAACTATGTAACTATGTATCATAACATGGGGGGGGGGGGTCTCCTGGCTGTTCACACAGGTGTGTCATTGCTGTACATTGACCATGCATTGCTTCTGTGGTATTGCAAAGGCAAAGACAAATGCTTCCAGCCATCCATTGCACTAATGGATTGGTCATCAGCTGGCTGTCTATGTCCCGCATCAATATAGACCAAAGTACAGAGGGTTAGGCTATGCTATTGTGCACCTACCTGATGCATCAGAAGGTGCGAGGCCCTTGCTAAATTCTGTGCACAGACTTTGAGATCTATGCTTTAGACTGTATCTAAACCTGCTCCAACATGGACTGACATTCTGGCCTACTTTCAGCCGATGTGACTTGTCTGTCGCTGAACAGTCGCTTTTTATGTATTCAGCACCTATGTATAATGTTGTAAAAATGCTCTAGAAGCTAAAGTCGCAGAAATGTCACACATATTTGGCCTGCAACTTTCTGTGCGACAAATTCAGACAGGAAAAATCAGTATAAATCCTTAGAAAATTATCCCCCAGTGTCTCCATCTGCTGGCGGTATTGAATAAGCATTGCTGCACTGATGGGGTATGCATTAGACGAAAAAAAAGAAGAAAAAGAAGAATAATACGCCCAGAAAAGAGGCGAAAAGGAGAAAAACGTAAAAAAACGTGAAAAAAAAGTAAGAGGAAGAGAAGGGAAAAAAAGGTGGAAATGGGTTTAAAAGTGATTTCGGCGGAGAAATATATATATATATATATATATATATATATATATATATATATATACGCGCACACACACACATATATATAAACGTATTCTCCGTTGAGATATTGCAGCCGCTGCTGTGTCCAGGCCCAGGAGCCTTAGCACTGTGCTGTGATGTCACTCAATACCACTGACATCACTAGGTGTAAACAACATCTCTCCTTTGCTGTGTATGTGACTATGGAGCTGTTTGGTGATGTCGTCTATTATGGCCTTCATAGAAGCAACAGGAGATTGTTGCATCCATCTAGAACCCTCAGAACTACAGTGCTATGATGTCACTCACTTCCACAGGCCTTGCAGAGTGTAAACAACAACAACCCAGCTTTGTTGTGTATGTAACCATAGGGATTTGTGATGTCACCTAGAACCTTCACAGCAGCGACAGCTTTATGAGGAGCATCAGCACTGCTCTGCCTGAGCAGAACCATCACCGCCATAGGTTGTCAAATAACCCGGATTTAACCCACACAGGTAAGTCCAATGGGGTGCAGGCATGTCCTCTATGCTTACAGCTTCCCGTGGGTGTTGGTTTGATAGCGTTTGGGGACAGCCAAGGAGGCATCTGCAGGCAACAAAGGTAGGTGTGTGCTTGTGTGTGTGTTTCCTATGCAGATCCTAAGCCCAGTGTCACATGCAAGTAGGAGGAGTAAGAAGGGTTCCTGGCAAATCCGGGTTATGGATTGCATTTAAAAAGGCCCCGTGGGAGTGCAATGGGCCCCTGTCTTGCTGCTTAGCAATAATGGTATGGGTTTAGGTTCTGCTGTGTGTACTGGTGGTTGACTGCCCCCCAGCCCAGAGTGTGCATGGAAAATTGTCTGGCAGCCTCCCTGACAGCAAGCAGTGATAGTGCCCATGAAGGGCACCTTGTTGGGCCCGCCCCTTTCACGGTTATCGCTTCTCGGCCTTTTGGCTAAGATCAAGTGTAGTATCTGTTCTTATCAGTTTAATATCTGATACGTCCCCTATCTGGGGACCATATATTAAATGGATTTTTGAGAACGGGGGCCGATTTCGAAGCTTGCTTCCGTCGCCCTATGCATTGACCCGATATGGCAGTATCTTCGGGTACAGTGCACCACCCCCTTACAGGGTTAAAAAGAAAGATTCCTACTTTCATTGCTACCTGCTTGCTGGCTAGCCAGCTAGCCAGCCCTGTGGGCCTTGCTGCTGCTGCTGCAGCCAAAAAACAAAAGGTGGTGCTGCTGCTGCTTCTGCTGCTTCTGCTTCTGCTTGTGTCTGGCCGCTGTTGGAGCGTCCAGGCACAGGACTTCTGCTGCTGCTGACTAAATGGCCTCCTTAATTGGATCATTTGAGTAGCCAGCACACCTGTGCAGGTAGGGCATGACATGATAGGCAGCTGCCTTGATAGCGGGTGGGTGCTGAATGTTCCTAATTGACAAAATAAGATTAATGCTTATGAAGAAATATAAAATCTCATCCCTTCCCCAATATCGCGCCACACCCCTACCCCTTAATTCCCTGGTTGAACTTGATGGACATATGTCTTTTTTCGACCGTACTAACTATGTAACTATGTATCATAACATGGGGGGGGGGGTCTCCTGGCTGTTCACACAGGTGTGTCATTGCTGTACATTGACCATGCATTGCTTCTGTGGTATTGCAAAGGCAAAGACAAATGCTTCCAGCCATCCATTGCACTAATGGATTGGTCATCAGCTGGCTGTCTATGTCCCGCATCAATATAGACCAAAGTACAGAGGGTTAGGCTATGCTATTGTGCACCTACCTGATGCATCAGAAGGTGCGAGGCCCTTGCTAAATTCTGTGCACAGACTTTGAGATCTATGCTTTAGACTGTATCTAAACCTGCTCCAACATGGACTGACATTCTGGCCTACTTTCAGCAGATGCGACTTGTCTGTCGCTGAACAGTCGCTTTTTATGTATTCAGCACCTATGTATAATGTTGTAAAAATGCTCTAGAAGCTAAAGTCGCAGAAATGTCACACATATTTGGCCTGCAACTTTCTGTGCGACAAATTCAGACAGGAAAAATCAGTATAAATCCTTAGAAAATTATCCCCCAGTGTCTCCATCTGCTGGCGGTATTGAATAAGCATTGCTGCACTGATGGGGTATGCATTAGACGAAAAAAAAGAAGAAAAAGAAGAATAATACGCCCAGAAAAGAGGCGAAAAGGAGAAAAACGTAAAAAAACGTGAAAAAAAAGTAAGAGGAAGAGAAGGGAAAAAAAGGTGGAAATGGGTTTAAAAGTGATTTCGGCGGAGAAATATATATATATATATATATATATATATATATATATATATATATATACGCGCACACACACACATATATATAAACGTATTCTCCGTTGAGATATTGCAGCCGCTGCTGTGTCCAGGCCCAGGAGCCTTAGCACTGTGCTGTGATGTCACTCAATACCACTGACATCACTAGGTGTAAACAACATCTCTCCTTTGCTGTGTATGTGACTATGGAGCTGTTTGGTGATGTCGTCTATTATGGCCTTCATAGAAGCAACAGGAGATTGTTGCATCCATCTAGAACCCTCAGAACTACAGTGCTATGATGTCACTCACTTCCACAGGCCTTGCAGAGTGTAAACAACAACAACCCAGCTTTGTTGTGTATGTAACCATAGGGATTTGTGATGTCACCTAGAACCTTCACAGCAGCGACAGCTTTATGAGGAGCATCAGCACTGCTCTGCCTGAGCAGAACCATCACCGCCATAGGTTGTCAAATAACCCGGATTTAACCCACACAGGTAAGTCCAATGGGGTGCAGGCATGTCCTCTATGCTTACAGCTTCCCGTGGGTGTTGGTTTGATACCGTTTGGGGACAGCCAAGGAGGCATCTGCAGGCAACAAAGGTAGGTGTGTGCTTGTGTGTGTGTTTCCTATGCAGATCCTAAGCCCAGTGTCACATGCAAGTAGGAGGAGTAAGAAGGGTTCCTGGCAAATCCGGGTTATGGATTGCATTTAAAAAGGCCCCGTGGGAGTGCAATGGGCCCCTGTCTTGCTGCTTAGCAATAATGGTATGGGTTTAGGTTCTGCTGTGTGTACTGGTGGTTGACTGCCCCCCAGCCCAGAGTGTGCATGGAAAATTGTCTGGCAGCCTCCCTGACAGCAAGCAGTGATAGTGCCCATGAAGGGCACCTTGTTGGGCCCGCCCCTTTCACGGTTATCGCTTCTCGGCCTTTTGGCTAAGATCAAGTGTAGTATCTGTTCTTATCAGTTTAATATCTGATACGTCCCCTATCTGGGGACCATATATTAAATGGATTTTTGAGAACGGGGGCCGATTTCGAAGCTTGCTTCCGTCGCCCTATGCATTGACCCGATATGGCAGTATCTTCGGGTACAGTGCACCACCCCCCTTACAGGGTTAAAAAGAAAGATTCCTACTTTCATTGCTACCTGCTTGCTGGCTAGCCAGCTAGCCAGCCCTGTGGGCCTTGCTGCTGCTGCTGCTGCAGCCAAAAAACAAAAGGTGGTGCTGCTGCTGCTTCTGCTGCTTCTGCTTCTGCTTGTGTCTGGCCGCTGTTGGAGCGTCCAGGCACAGGACTTCTGCTGCTGCTGACTAAATGGCCTCCTTAATTGGATCATTTGAGTAGCCAGCACACCTGTGCAGGTAGGGCATGACATGATAGGCAGCTGCCTTGATAGCGGGTGGGTGCTGAATGTTCCTAATTGACAAAATAAGATTAATGCTTATGAAGAAATATAAAATCTCATCCCTTCCCCAATATCGCGCCACACCCCTACCCCTTAATTCCCTGGTTGAACTTGATGGACATATGTCTTTTTTCGACCGTACTAACTATGTAACTATGTATCATAACATGGGGGGGGGGGTCTCCTGGCTGTTCACACAGGTGTGTCATTGCTGTACATTGACCATGCATTGCTTCTGTGGTATTGCAAAGGCAAAGACAAATGCTTCCAGCCATCCATTGCACTAATGGATTGGTCATCAGCTGGCTGTCTATGTCCCGCATCAATATAGACCAAAGTACAGAGGGTTAGGCTATGCTATTGTGCACCTACCTGATGCGTCAGAAGGTGCGAGGCCCTTGCTAAATTCTGTGCACAGACTTTGAGATCTATGCTTTAGACTGTATCTAAACCTGCTCCAACATGGACTGACATTCTGGCCTACTTTCAGCCGATGCGACTTGTCTGTCGCTGAACAGTCGCTTTTTATGTATTCAGCACCTATGTATAATGTTGTAAAAATGCTCTAGAAGCTAAAGTCGCAGAAATGTCACACATATTTGGCCTGCAACTTTCTGTGCGACAAATTCAGACAGGAAAAATCAGTATAAATCCTTAGAAAATTATCCCCCAGTGTCTCCATCTGCTGGCGGTATTGAATAAGCATTGCTGCACTGATGGGGTATGCATTAGACGAAAAAAAAGAAGAAAAAGAAGAATAATACGCCCAGAAAAGAGGCGAAAAGGAGAAAAACGTAAAAAAACGTGAAAAAAAAGTAAGAGGAAGAGAAGGGAAAAAAAGGTGGAAATGGGTTTAAAAGTGATTTTGGCGGAGAAATATATATATATATATATATATATATATATACGCGCACACACACACATATATATAAACGTATTCTCCGTTGAGATATTGCAGCCGCTGCTGTGTCCAGGCCCAGGAGCCTTAGCACTGTGCTGTGATGTCACTCAATACCACTGACATCACTAGGTGTAAACAACATCTCTCCTTTGCTGTGTATGTGACTATGGAGCTGTTTGGTGATGTCGTCTATTATGGCCTTCATAGAAGCAACAGGAGATTGTTGCATCCATCTAGAACCCTCAGAACTACAGTGCTATGATGTCACTCACTTCCACAGGCCTTGCAGAGTGTAAACAACAACAACCCAGCTTTGTTGTGTATGTAACCATAGGGATTTGTGATGTCACCTAGAACCTTCACAGCAGCGACAGCTTTATGAGGAGCATCAGCACTGCTCTGCCTGAGCAGAACCATCACCGCCATAGGTTGTCAAATAACCCGGATTTAACCCACACAGGTAAGTCCAATGGGGTGCAGGCATGTCCTCTATGCTTACAGCTTCCCGTGGGTGTTGGTTTGATACCGTTTGGGGACAGCCAAGGAGGCATCTGCAGGCAACAAAGGTAGGTGTGTGCTTGTGTGTGTGTTTCCTATGCAGATCCTAAGCCCAGTGTCACATGCAAGTAGGAGGAGTAAGAAGGGTTCCTGGCAAATCCGGGTTATGGATTGCATTTAAAAAGGCCCCGTGGGAGTGCAATGGGCCCCTGTCTTGCTGCTTAGCAATAATGGTATGGGTTTAGGTTCTGCTGTGTGTACTGGTGGTTGACTGCCCCCCAGCCCAGAGTGTGCATGGAAAATTGTCTGGCAGCCTCCCTGACAGCAAGCAGTGATAGTGCCCATGAAGGGCACCTTGTTGGGCCCGCCCCTTTCACGGTTATCGCTTCTCGGCCTTTTGGCTAAGATCAAGTGTAGTATCTGTTCTTATCAGTTTAATATCTGATACGTCCCCTATCTGGGGACCATATATTAAATGGATTTTTGAGAACGGGGGCCGATTTCGAAGCTTGCTTCCGTCGCCCTATGCATTGACCCGATATGGCAGTATCTTCGGGTACAGTGCACCACCCCCTTACAGGGTTAAAAAGAAAGATTCCTACTTTCATTGCTACCTGCTTGCTGGCTAGCCAGCTAGCCAGCCCTGTGGGCCTTGCTGCTGCTGCTGCAGCCAAAAAACAAAAGGTGGTGCTGCTGCTGCTTCTGCTGCTTCTGCTTCTGCTTGTGTCTGGCCGCTGTTGGAGCGTCCAGGCACAGGACTTCTGCTGCTGCTGACTAAATGGCCTCCTTAATTGGATCATTTGAGTAGCCAGCACACCTGTGCAGGTAGGGCATGACATGATAGGCAGCTGCCTTGATAGCGGGTGGGTGCTGAATGTTCCTAATTGACAAAATAAGATTAATGCTTATGAAGAAATATAAAATCTCATCCCTTCCCCAATATCGCGCCACACCCCTACCCCTTAATTCCCTGGTTGAACTTGATGGACATATGTCTTTTTTCGACCGTACTAACTATGTAACTATGTATCATAACATGGGGGGGGGGGTCTCCTGGCTGTTCACACAGGTGTGTCATTGCTGTACATTGACCATGCATTGCTTCTGTGGTATTGCAAAGGCAAAGACAAATGCTTCCAGCCATCCATTGCACTAATGGATTGGTCATCAGCTGGCTGTCTATGTCCCGCATCAATATAGACCAAAGTACAGAGGGTTAGGCTATGCTATTGTGCACCTACCTGATGCATCAGAAGGTGCGAGGCCCTTGCTAAATTCTGTGCACAGACTTTGAGATCTATGCTTTAGACTGTATCTAAACCTGCTCCAACATGGACTGACATTCTGGCCTACTTTCAGCCGATGCGACTTGTCTGTCGCTGAACAGTCGCTTTTTATGTATTCAGCACCTATGTATAATGTTGTAAAAATGCTCTAGAAGCTAAAGTCGCAGAAATGTCACACATATTTGGCCTGCAACTTTCTGTGCGACAAATTCAGACAGGAAAAATCAGTAAAAATCCTTAGAAAATTATCCCCCAGTGTCTCCATCTGCTGGCGGTATTGAATAAGCATTGCTGCACTGATGGGGTATGCATTAGACGAAAAAAAAGAAGAAAAAGAAGAATAATACGCCCAGAAAAGAGGCGAAAAGGAGAAAAACGTAAAAAAACGTGAAAAAAAAGTAAGAGGAAGAGAAGGGAAAAAAAGGTGGAAATGGGTTTAAAAGTGATTTCGGCGGAGAAATATATATATATATATATATATATATATATATATATATATATATATACGCGCACACACACACATATATATAAACGTATTCTCCGTTGAGATATTGCAGCCGCTGCTGTGTCCAGGCCCAGGAGCCTTAGCACTGTGCTGTGATGTCACTCAATACCACTGACATCACTAGGTGTAAACAACATCTCTCCTTTGCTGTGTATGTGACTATGGAGCTGTTTGGTGATGTCGTCTATTATGGCCTTCATAGAAGCAACAGGAGATTGTTGCATCCATCTAGAACCCTCAGAACTACAGTGCTATGATGTCACTCACTTCCACAGGCCTTGCAGAGTGTAAACAACAACAACCCAGCTTTGTTGTGTATGTAACCATAGGGATTTGTGATGTCACCTAGAACCTTCACAGCAGCGACAGCTTTATGAGGAGCATCAGCACTGCTCTGCCTGAGCAGAACCATCACCGCCATAGGTTGTCAAATAACCCGGATTTAACCCACACAGGTAAGTCCAATGGGGTGCAGGCATGTCCTCTATGCTTACAGCTTCCCGTGGGTGTTGGTTTGATACCGTTTGGGGACAGCCAAGGAGGCATCTGCAGGCAACAAAGGTAGGTGTGTGCTTGTGTGTGTGTTTCCTATGCAGATCCTAAGCCCAGTGTCACATGCAAGTAGGAGGAGTAAGAAGGGTTCCTGGCAAATCCGGGTTATGGATTGCATTTAAAAAGGCCCCGTGGGAGTGCAATGGGCCCCTGTCTTGCTGCTTAGCAATAATGGTATGGGTTTAGGTTCTGCTGTGTGTACTGGTGGTTGACTGCCCCCCAGCCCAGAGTGTGCATGGAAAATTGTCTGGCAGCCTCCCTGACAGCAAGCAGTGATAGTGCCCATGAAGGGCACCTTGTTGGGCCCGCCCCTTTCACGGTTATCGCTTCTCGGCCTTTTGGCTAAGATCAAGTGTAGTATCTGTTCTTATCAGTTTAATATCTGATACGTCCCCTATCTGGGGACCATATATTAAATGGATTTTTGAGAACGGGGGCCGATTTCGAAGCTTGCTTCCGTCGCCCTATGCATTGACCCGATATGGCAGTATCTTCGGGTACAGTGCACCACCCCCTTACAGGGTTAAAAAGAAAGATTCCTACTTTCATTGCTACCTGCTTGCTGGCTAGCCAGCTAGCCAGCCCTGTGGGCCTTGCTGCTGCTGCTGCAGCCAAAAAACAAAAGGTGGTGCTGCTGCTGCTTCTGCTGCTTCTGCTTCTGCTTGTGTCTGGCCGCTGTTGGAGCGTCCAGGCACAGGACTTCTGCTGCTGCTGACTAAATGGCCTCCTTAATTGGATCATTTGAGTAGCCAGCACACCTGTGCAGGTAGGGCATGACATGATAGGCAGCTGCCTTGATAGCGGGTGGGTGCTGAATGTTCCTAATTGACAAAATAAGATTAATGCTTATGAAGAAATATAAAATCTCATCCCTTCCCCAATATCGCGCAACACCCCTACCCCTTAATTCCCTGGTTGAACTTGATGGACATATGTCTTTTTTCGACCGTACTAACTATGTAACTATGTATCATAACATGGGGGGGGGGGGGTCTCCTGGCTGTTCACACAGGTGTGTCATTGCTGTACATTGACCATGCATTGCTTCTGTGGTATTGCAAAGGCAAAGACAAATGCTTCCAGCCATCCATTGCACTAATGGATTGGTCATCAGCTGGCTGTCTATGTCCCGCATCAATATAGACCAAAGTACAGAGGGTTAGGCTATGCTATTGTGCACCTACCTGATGCATCAGAAGGTGCGAGGCCCTTGCTAAATTCTGTGCACAGACTTTGAGATCTATGCTTTAGACTGTATCTAAACCTGCTCCAACATGGACTGACATTCTGGCCTACTTTCAGCCGATGCGACTTGTCTGTCGCTGAACAGTCGCTTTTTATGTATTCAGCACCTATGTATAATGTTGTAAAAATGCTCTAGAAGCTAAAGTCGCAGAAATGTCACACATATTTGGCCTGCAACTTTCTGTGCGACAAATTCAGACAGGAAAAATCAGTATAAATCCTTAGAAAATTATCCCCCAGTGTCTCCATCTGCTGGCGGTATTGAATAAGCATTGCTGCACTGATGGGGTATGCATTAGACGAAAAAAAAGAAGAAAAAGAAGAATAATACGCCCAGAAAAGAGGCGAAAAGGAGAAAAACGTAAAAAAACGTGAAAAAAAAGTAAGAGGAAGAGAAGGGAAAAAAAGGTGGAAATGGGTTTAAAAGTGATTTCGGCGGAGAAATATATATATATATATATATATATATATATATATATACGCGCACACACACACATATATATAAACGTATTCTCCGTTGAGATATTGCAGCCGCTGCTGTGTCCAGGCCCAGGAGCCTTAGCACTGTGCTGTGATGTCACTCAATACCACTGACATCACTAGGTGTAAACAACATCTCTCCTTTGCTGTGTATGTGACTATGGAGCTGTTTGGTGATGTCGTCTATTATGGCCTTCATAGAAGCAACAGGAGATTGTTGCATCCATCTAGAACCCTCAGAACTACAGTGCTATGATGTCACTCACTTCCACAGGCCTTGCAGAGTGTAAACAACAACAACCCAGCTTTGTTGTGTATGTAACCATAGGGATTTGTGATGTCACCTAGAACCTTCACAGCAGCGACAGCTTTATGAGGAGCATCAGAACTGCTCTGCCTGAGCAGAACCATCACCGCCATAGGTTGTCAAATAACCCGGATTTAACCCACACAGGTAAGTCCAATGGGGTGCAGGCATGTCCTCTATGCTTACAGCTTCCCGTGGGTGTTGGTTTGATACCGTTTGGGGACAGCCAAGGAGGCATCTGCAGGCAACAAAGGTAGGTGTGTGCTTGTGTGTGTGTTTCCTATGCAGATCCTAAGCCCAGTGTCACATGCAAGTAGGAGGAGTAAGAAGGGTTCCTGGCAAATCCGGGTTATGGATTGCATTTAAAAAGGCCCCGTGGGAGTGCAATGGGCCCCTGTCTTGCTGCTTAGCAATAATGGTATGGGTTTAGGTTCTGCTGTGTGTACTGGTGGTTGACTGCCCCCCAGCCCAGAGTGTGCATGGAAAATTGTCTGGCAGCCTCCCTGACAGCAAGCAGTGATAGTGCCCATGAAGGGCACCTTGTTGGGCCCGCCCCTTTCACGGTTATCGCTTCTCGGCCTTTTGGCTAAGATCAAGTGTAGTATCTGTTCTTATCAGTTTAATATCTGATACGTCCCCTATCTGGGGACCATATATTAAATGGATTTTTGAGAACGGGGGCCGATTTCGAAGCTTGCTTCCGTCGCCCTATGCATTGACCCGATATGGCAGTATCTTCGGGTACAGTGCACCACCCCCTTACAGGGTTAAAAAGAAAGATTCCTACTTTCATTGCTACCTGCTTGCTGGCTAGCCAGCTAGCCAGCCCTGTGGGCCTTGCTGCTGCTGCTGCAGCCAAAAAACAAAAGGTGGTGCTGCTGCTGCTTCTGCTGCTTCTGCTTCTGCTTGTGTCTGGCCGCTGTTGGAGCGTCCAGGCACAGGACTTCTGCTGCTGCTGACTAAATGGCCTCCTTAATTGGATCATTTGAGTAGCCAGCACACCTGTGCAGGTAGGGCATGACATGATAGGCAGCTGCCTTGATAGCGGGTGGGTGCTGAATGTTCCTAATTGACAAAATAAGATTAATGCTTATGAAGAAATATAAAATCTCATCCCTTCCCCAATATCGCGCCACACCCCTACCCCTTAATTCCCTGGTTGAACTTGATGGACATATGTCTTTTTTCGACCGTACTAACTATGTAACTATGTATCATAACATGGGGGGGGGGGGGGGGTCTCCTGGCTGTTCACACAGGTGTGTCATTGCTGTACATTGACCATGCATTGCTTCTGTGGTATTGCAAAGGCAAAGACAAATGCTTCCAGCCATCCATTGCACTAATGGATTGGTCATCAGCTGGCTGTCTATGTCCCGCATCAATATAGACCAAAGTACAGAGGGTTAGGCTATGCTATTGTGCACCTACCTGATGCATCAGAAGGTGCGAGGCCCTTGCTAAATTCTGTGCACAGACTTTGAGATCTATGCTTTAGACTGTATCTAAACCTGCTCCAACATGGACTGACATTCTGGCCTACTTTCAGCCGATGCGACTTGTCTGTCGCTGAACAGTCGCTTTTTATGTATTCAGCACCTATGTATAATGTTGTAAAAATGCTCTAGAAGCTAAAGTCGCAGAAATGTCACACATATTTGGCCTGCAACTTTCTGTGCGACAAATTCAGACAGGAAAAATCAGTATAAATCCTTAGAAAATTATCCCCCAGTGTCTCCATCTGCTGGCGGTATTGAATAAGCATTGCTGCACTGATGGGGTATGCATTAGACGAAAAAAAAGAAGAAAAAGAAGAATAATACGCCCAGAAAAGAGGCGAAAAGGAGAAAAACGTAAAAAAACGTGAAAAAAAAGTAAGAGGAAGAGAAGGGAAAAAAAGGTGGAAATGGGTTTAAAAGTGATTTCGGCGGAGAAATATATATATATATATATATATATATATATATATATATATACGCGCACACACACACATATATATAAACGTATTCTCCGTTGAGATATTGCAGCCGCTGCTGTGTCCAGGCCCAGGAGCCTTAGCACTGTGCTGTGATGTCACTCAATACCACTGACATCACTAGGTGTAAACAACATCTCTCCTTTGCTGTGTATGTGACTATGGAGCTGTTTGGTGATGTCGTCTATTATGGCCTTCATAGAAGCAACAGGAGATTGTTGCATCCATCTAGAACCCTCAGAACTACAGTGCTATGATGTCACTCACTTCCACAGGCCTTGCAGAGTGTAAACAACAACAACCCAGCTTTGTTGTGTATGTAACCATAGGGATTTGTGATGTCACCTAGAACCTTCACAGCAGCGACAGCTTTATGAGGAGCATCAGCACTGCTCTGCCTGAGCAGAACCATCACCGCCATAGGTTGTCAAATAACCCGGATTTAACCCACACAGGTAAGTCCAATGGGGTGCAGGCATGTCCTCTATGCTTACAGCTTCCCGTGGGTGTTGGTTTGATACCGTTTGGGGACAGCCAAGGAGGCATCTGCAGGCAACAAAGGTAGGTGTGTGCTTGTGTGTGTGTTTCCTATGCAGATCCTAAGCCCAGTGTCACATGCAAGTAGGAGGAGTAAGAAGGGTTCCTGGCAAATCCGGGTTATGGATTGCATTTAAAAAGGCCCCGTGGGAGTGCAATGGGCCCCTGTCTTGCTGCTTAGCAATAATGGTATGGGTTTAGGTTCTGCTGTGTGTACTGGTGGTTGACTGCCCCCCAGCCCAGAGTGTGCATGGAAAATTGTCTGGCAGCCTCCCTGACAGCAAGCAGTGATAGTGCCCATGAAGGGCACCTTGTTGGGCCCGCCCCTTTCACGGTTATCGCTTCTCGGCCTTTTGGCTAAGATCAAGTGTAGTATCTGTTCTTATCAGTTTAATATCTGATACGTCCCCTATCTGGGGACCATATATTAAATGGATTTTTGAGAACGGGGGCCGATTTCGAAGCTTGCTTCCGTCGCCCTATGCATTGACCCGATATGGCAGTATCTTCGGGTACAGTGCACCACCCCCTTACAGGGTTAAAAAGAAAGATTCCTACTTTCATTGCTACCTGCTTGCTGGCTAGCCAGCTAGCCAGCCCTGTGGGCCTTGCTGCTGCTGCTGCAGCCAAAAAACAAAAGGTGGTGCTGCTGCTGCTTCTGCTGCTTCTGCTTCTGCTTGTGTCTGGCCGCTGTTGGAGCGTCCAGGCACAGGACTTCTGCTGCTGCTGACTAAATGGCCTCCTTAATTGGATCATTTGAGTAGCCAGCACACCTGTGCAGGTAGGGCATGACATGATAGGCAGCTGCCTTGATAGCGGGTGGGTGCTGAATGTTCCTAATTGACAAAATAAGATTAATGCTTATGAAGAAATATAAAATCTCATCCCTTCCCCAATATCGCGCCACACCCCTACCCCTTAATTCCCTGGTTGAACTTGATGGACATATGTCTTTTTTCGACCGTACTAACTATGTAACTATGTATCATAACATGGGGGGGGGGGGTCTCCTGGCTGTTCACACAGGTGTGTCATTGCTGTACATTGACCATGCATTGCTTCTGTGGTATTGCAAAGGCAAAGACAAATGCTTCCAGCCATCCATTGCACTAATGGATTGGTCATCAGCTGGCTGTCTATGTCCCGCATCAATATAGACCAAAGTACAGAGGGTTAGGCTATGCTATTGTGCACCTACCTGATGCATCAGAAGGTGCGAGGCCCTTGCTAAATTCTGTGCACAGACTTTGAGATCTATGCTTTAGACTGTATCTAAACCTGCTCCAACATGGACTGACATTCTGGCCTACTTTCAGCCGATGTGACTTGTCTGTCGCTGAACAGTCGCTTTTTATGTATTCAGCACCTATGTATAATGTTGTAAAAATGCTCTAGAAGCTAAAGTCGCAGAAATGTCACACATATTTGGCCTGCAACTTTCTGTGCGACAAATTCAGACAGGAAAAATCAGTATAAATCCTTAGAAAATTATCCCCCAGTGTCTCCATCTGCTGGCGGTATTGAATAAGCATTGCTGCACTGATGGGGTATGCATTAGACGAAAAAAAAGAAGAAAAAGAAGAATAATACGCCCAGAAAAGAGGCGAAAAGGAGAAAAACGTAAAAAAACGTGAAAAAAAAGTAAGAGGAAGAGAAGGGAAAAAAAGGTGGAAATGGGTTTAAAAGTGATTTCGGCGGAGAAATATATATATATATATATATATATATATACGCGCACACACACACATATATATAAACGTATTCTCCGTTGAGATATTGCAGCCGCTGCTGTGTCCAGGCCCAGGAGCCTTAGCACTGTGCTGTGATGTCACTCAATACCACTGACATCACTAGGTGTAAACAACATCTCTCCTTTGCTGTGTATGTGACTATGGAGCTGTTTGGTGATGTCGTCTATTATGGCCTTCATAGAAGCAACAGGAGATTGTTGCATCCATCTAGAACCCTCAGAACTACAGTGCTATGATGTCACTCACTTCCACAGGCCTTGCAGAGTGTAAACAACAACAACCCAGCTTTGTTGTGTATGTAACCATAGGGATTTGTGATGTCACCTAGAACCTTCACAGCAGCGACAGCTTTATGAGGAGCATCAGCACTGCTCTGCCTGAGCAGAACCATCACCGCCATAGGTTGTCAAATAACCCGGATTTAACCCACACAGGTAAGTCCAATGGGGTGCAGGCATGTCCTCTATGCTTACAGCTTCCCGTGGGTGTTGGTTTGATACCGTTTGGGGACAGCCAAGGAGGCATCTGCAGGCAACAAAGGTAGGTGTGTGCTTGTGTGTGTGTTTCCTATGCAGATCCTAAGCCCAGTGTCACATGCAAGTAGGAGGAGTAAGAAGGGTTCCTGGCAAATCCGGGTTATGGATTGCATTTAAAAAGGCCCCGTGGGAGTGCAATGGGCCCCTGTCTTGCTGCTTAGCAATAATGGTATGGGTTTAGGTTCTGCTGTGTGTACTGGTGGTTGACTGCCCCCCAGCCCAGAGTGTGCATGGAAAATTGTCTGGCAGCCTCCCTGACAGCAAGCAGTGATAGTGCCCATGAAGGGCACCTTGTTGGGCCCGCCCCTTTCACGGTTATCGCTTCTCGGCCTTTTGGCTAAGATCAAGTGTAGTATCTGTTCTTATCAGTTTAATATCTGATACGTCCCCTATCTGGGGACCATATATTAAATGGATTTTTGAGAACGGGGGCCGATTTCGAAGCTTGCTTCCGTCGCCCTATGCATTGACCCGATATGGCAGTATCTTCGGGTACAGTGCACCACCCCCTTACAGGGTTAAAAAGAAAGATTCCTACTTTCATTGCTACCTGCTTGCTGGCTAGCCAGCTAGCCAGCCCTGTGGGCCTTGCTGCTGCTGCTGCAGCCAAAAAACAAAAGGTGGTGCTGCTGCTGCTTCTGCTGCTTCTGCTTCTGCTTGTGTCTGGCCGCTGTTGGAGCGTCCAGGCACAGGACTTCTGCTGCTGCTGACTAAATGGCCTCCTTAATTGGATCATTTGAGTAGCCAGCACACCTGTGCAGGTAGGGCATGACATGATAGGCAGCTGCCTTGATAGCGGGTGGGTGCTGAATGTTCCTAATTGACAAAATAAGATTAATGCTTATGAAGAAATATAAAATCTCATCCCTTCCCCAATATCGCGCCACACCCCTACCCCTTAATTCCCTGGTTGAACTTGATGGACATATGTCTTTTTTCGACCGTACTAACTATGTAACTATGTATCATAACATGGGGGGGGGGGTCTCCTGGCTGTTCACACAGGTGTGTCATTGCTGTACATTGACCATGCATTGCTTCTGTGGTATTGCAAAGGCAAAGAGAAATGCTTCCAGCCATCCATTGCACTAATGGATTGGTCATCAGCTGGCTGTCTATGTCCCGCATCAATATAGACCAAAGTACAGAGGGTTAGGCTATGCTATTGTGCACCTACCTGATGCATCAGAAGGTGCGAGGCCCTTGCTAAATTCTGTGCACAGACTTTGAGATCTATGCTTTAGACTGTATCTAAACCTGCTCCAACATGGACTGACATTCTGGCCTACTTTCAGCCGATGCGACTTGTCTGTCGCTGAACAGTCGCTTTTTATGTATTCAGCACCTATGTATAATGTTGTAAAAATGCTCTAGAAGCTAAAGTCGCAGAAATGTCACACATATTTGGCCTGCAACTTTCTGTGCGACAAATTCAGACAGGAAAAATCAGTAAAAATCCTTAGAAAATTATCCCCCAGTGTCTCCATCTGCTGGCGGTATTGAATAAGCATTGCTGCACTGATGGGGTATGCATTAGACGAAAAAAAAGAAGAAAAAGAAGAATAATACGCCCAGAAAAGAGGCGAAAAGGAGAAAAACGTAAAAAAACGTGAAAAAAAAGTAAGAGGAAGAGAAGGGAAAAAAAGGTGGAAATGGGTTTAAAAGTGATTTCGGCGGAGAAATATATATATATATATATATATATATATATATATATATATATATATATACGCGCACACACACACATATATATAAACGTATTCTCCGTTGAGATATTGCAGCCGCTGCTGTGTCCAGGCCCAGGAGCCTTAGCACTGTGCTGTGATGTCACTCAATACCACTGACATCACTAGGTGTAAACAACATCTCTCCTTTGCTGTGTATGTGACTATGGAGCTGTTTGGTGATGTCGTCTATTATGGCCTTCATAGAAGCAACAGGAGCAACAGCAATAATGGTATGGGTTTAGGTTCTGCTGTGTGTACTGGTGGTTGACTGCCCCCCAGCCCAGAGTGTGCATGGAAAATTGTCTGGCAGCCTCCCTGACAGCAAGCAGTGATAGTGCCCATGAAGGGCACCTTGTTGGGCCCGCCCCTTTCACGGTTATCGCTTCTCGGCCTTTTGGCTAAGATCAAGTGTAGTAATACAGGAGATCTGGTCAGAAGGTACTCGGGTACCCCTCTCCTCGGCCTTGTGGGATCGCCCAGGTTTATTGCCTGGGCTTCACCCACTTGTTGCTATTGGGGAGAGGGCCTAGTCCCAGGGTAACGAGTGGCGATCGCCTCTCAAGACCTTCGGGTGGAGAGAGGTTAGAACCATGGATGATGATCCGGATCCAGGTTCTGTGCCGGCATACGCAAGGATCAAAAACACCGTGAGAGTCATTCTCACGGATGATACCAAAAGGGCGGACGATTTGAAATTCGTAGTAGAGGACGTGCTCGGAGGAGTTTTCGGAATACAGAAGGGCGAGATATTGGCAATCCAGGACTACCCGAAGCGTAAAATTTTTGATGTGGCGTTCACACAAAATGGCATCCACAGAGATTTTGTTACCAGAGCTGCTGCGAGTAAAGACAAAAAGCTTCAGGGTGTCCGGATTATTGAGCACGTTCTAGACGATATTAAGCTGGTGGTAGTAAAGATGTATTCCCCTTTCGCCAACCTACACGATGTTGAGTTGTTTTTACAAGTCTATTTTAGTAAGGTTGAGTGCAGAGGAAAAATCATGAACAGCTGTGGCATCTGGACATCTAAGTGGAGATTTCAGGTTACATGCAAAAAAGATGACAGATTGCCAGGGGGAATACAACTACCACCAGCTCGTTTTAAAATAAATAATATGTGTGGCGACCTCTTTTATGCGGGGATGCCAAGCTACTGCAGGAAGTGTCACAGATATGGACACACAAAAGAAAACTGTGAAAGTACATGCAAAAAATGTGGTAGCACACAGCACGAGACAGAGAAATGCACAAGAGGAGGGAGGTGCAATTTCTGTCAACAATTCGGTCACCTTTTCCCCTCTTGTCCCCACAGACATAGGACGGAGCAGCAGTGGCAACCCTGGAGGCAGCAAGGACAGCAACCGGGACACCAGCCGAGGCAAGCAGAGCCAGTGATTACCCCCCCACAAGAGGTAAGCGGTGAGATGGAGAAGGAGAAAGACCCCCCTCAGGCAAAAGGAGGGGACCCTAAAGAGCAGAGGATGGCCAAAAAACGTGCAAGTGGTGAAAAAACTGGCCCCCAGGAGCATGCTGGGTTAAGAGAGGAGCGGACGGCGGCTGAATCCGCTCCTCAGCAACCTCTGGCTCAGGGTCCCCCTGAGAGCGATGATCCGGGTGGAGAGGTGAGTGTCAAAAGGCGGAGGGGCTCCAGAAGACTCTATTCGGAGGCGGTCCAGGGGGAGCCGATGGAAGTACCTGCGGATGCAGGGAACCCAAGTGACGTTCCTCCACAGGTCCCCATAGGGGATACCCCCCCTCCTCCCTGCCAGGAGGAGGTTTCAGGGGTGACCGTCTCTGAGGTACCAGAGACGGAACTAAGTGAACACCCGACCCCTATGGAGGGGCAAGAGGTGGAAGAACCCAATGAGTCTGGAGCCCTGATTGCCAGGATGCCCGAGAACAACTATGCCTCAATCATGATGGAGGAGGGGGGTCGGCTGAGTGATGGTGCCTCCTCTCCTGCTTCCTCTATGCGTACAGTTGAGTCAGATTTTGGGGGGTATGAGGCTTCGGAGGGGGAATCAGAGGTGTAAGACATTTTCTTGTACATTCCCATGGCTGAGTTGTCCGGTCTGTCCTTGAACGTGAGAAGTGTGAGCGCCAGAGTAAGAAGGGTTGCCCTATTTAATTACTTGTCGGTTTTTGCTGCTTCCGTCCTTTTCCTGCAGGAATGTGGCATCCCGCACAGATTAAATTATAAAGAATATGAAGATGATTGGGTGCACGGTCCATCAGTCTGGTCTGGATCAAATGAGTCCAGATCAGCAGGGGTCGCCATACTTTTTAAAGGGAACATTTTAATTGAGAGTTTTAACGAAATTTTACCAGGCAGAATTTTATTGGTCAGCGCTTTTATTAATGGTATTAAATGGCAGTTTTTAAATTTTTATGGTTCTCCTGATAAGAATGAAAGAATAAAAATGTTGGAGATTTTACCCCTTTTTATTAACAATTCTAGTCCTCTTGTTTTATCAGGTGATTTTAATTGTATTTTAAGGGGAGAACGCCGTTTTTCGAACGCAGTGAGTAGGAACTATGATAAGACGTCTTTTATGTTAAAAAACTTGATTTTAGATTTTAATCTCACTGATGTTTTTAAAAAATGTAATTTTAACGTACCAGAGGAAGACGGTGTTACCTGGAGCAATGCAAGCTGTAGCTCCAGGATAGATTTTATTTTTTGTTCTTATCAAGTACTGCCTTTTAACTGTGATCTTTTTACCAATGTTTTTTCTGACCATAAATTATTGTATTTTAAAGTTAAAAGTGATTTTAAAAGGAGAACTGGTAGGAATGCCTGGAAGTTAAACGTGTCCCTTTTAGAAGATCCGCAGGTTTTATCAGATTTTATCACCTTTTACAAGGAATGCAGACGAGTAAAAGACCCCAACACTCCCACCAGTATCTGGTGGGAAAAATGAAACTAAAAATAAAAGAATTTTTTATCCGTGTTGGGGTTAGGAAAGCTAAAGAAAAACGTGAATTTTATAATATCCTAAATACTCGTCTGCAAACCCTGTACAAATTCAGAGCACATGGGATGGAGGTGGAGAAGGAGGTACATGATCTTAAAAAAGAAATAACTAAGTGCCTGGAGCAGAAAGGAAAAGAAATTATCTTTAGGTCTCGAATACAGCATCTTGAGGAAAACGAGACCTGCTCCAGGTATTTTTTTAAGAAAATACATGAAAATAGAAGGTTAATAGAAAACATTGAAGGAGTGAATGATGTACAGGGTATTTTAAAAAAGGTGCAAGAGTTTTATGCGGATCTTTTTAATGTAAAACACATTGATGAATGTTTTATGAATGACTCGTTAAAGGAGATCACCAATTTTTTAGATCCTGTCTCACAGTCTTTTTTATTGCAGAATATTTCAGAGCAGGAGATTTTAGAGACCGTCAAGAGTTTTAAAACAGGTAAAGTGCCTGGGCCGGATGGTATACCCATTGAATTTTATGTTACTTTTTATGGTATTTTAAAAGAAGATTTGTTCTCCCTTTTTACGGAAGTCTTTAAGTCTAAAATCCTCCCAGGCTCATGGAAGAAGGGTGCTGTCTCCCTGCTATTCAAAAAGGGAGACCGGTCGGAACTCAAAAACTGGAGACCAATCACCCTTCTGAACTGCGACTATAAAATAATGGTGAAACTGTGTGCTAACCGCTTAAAGAACGTAATCCATAAAATAATTCATACAAACCAAGTCTGTGGGGTGCCTGGGAGGAGTTTATGGGAGAACCTAAACCTTTTAAAGGATGTAATTAGCGACACCAAATTAAGAAAAGGAAAGCTGGCGGTTTTATCCATAGATTTTGAAAAAGCTTTCGACAGGGTGTCACATTTTTATCTTTTTAAGGTTTTAGAGAAAATGGGTATACCTGATGGCTTTTTATTGTCTCTTAGAGCTTTTTATGATAACTGTACTAGTAAAATTTTAGTAAATGGTTTTAAGACACAGGGCGTGATTTTAAATTCCGGAGTGAAGCAGGGGTGTCCCTTGTCCCCACTACTCTTCATTTGCGCAATAGAGCCTCTTTTATGTACAATACGAAAGGATAAGCAGATCCATGGAGTCCCCCTGCCAGGAGGAGGGGGACTAGAGGCGAAGGTAGTGGGGTACATGGACGATGTTGCGGTGTTTTGCAGGGACACCCCATCGCTTCAGAAGACGCTAAAACAGATTCAATATTTTAATTGTGCCTCCGGTTTTAAAGTCAATTTTAACAAAAGTAACATTTTAAACATAGGCGGAATGCCTTTGTATGATGTGCCCGTCCCTGTGTCTGAGTCGGTGCAGATTTTAGGTGTCTCCTTTGACGAGTCTAATAATGGTTTTAATAGCTGGGACTTGGTGGCTCAAAAAATAAATAAGAAAATATGTATGTGGAACATGCGAGAACTTACAATGGAAGGGAAGGTTTTAATTACAAAAATGGTGCTTTTACCTATTTTATTGTATTTAAGTCTGGTTTTCCCACCCCCCGAAATGGTTCTAAAGAAAATAACAAAAGCTTGTTTTACTTTCTTTTAGAGTTCTAAGAGCGAAAAATTAAAGAGACAAATTGTGATAAAACCGAACTCCAGGGGCGGTAAGGATTTTCCAGATTTTAAAGCTTTCCTTTTAATAAAGTTTTTTAGCATGTGTTTTACTACTGTTTTTAAAGATAGCTACTGGTCTTATTTTGTTCGTTTTAATACTGGTTATTTTATGCGGAGGAACGGCTGGTTTTCTACAGTTTTAAGTTGCCCTTATTCTTTGAATTTACCCCCTCAATACATGATTTTAGGAAAAATTTTAAACTTATATAGTTTTAAAGGTAAAAGTGTTCAGGATCTGTGCAATAGCAAAAAATTACTAAAGGAAATAAAAGAAACCAGTACCGTGACTCCCATCAAAAATTTTAACGAACAGAAGTGTATACAGATTTGGAAGATGTTGAGTATTAATTATCTTTTTAATTCACAGAAGGACCTGGCCTGGAGCTGCGCACACGAGTGTCTTCCATGCCGGGCATTCCAGCACCGAAGAGGATTATCCAACTCTGCAACCTGCCCGAGGGAGGGATGCCGACAAGAGGAGACCGTGCACCATCTAATATGGACTTGTTTTTACTCGCAGAAAATATGGACAAAGATACTCCCTCTGGTAAAAAGGATAACTGGACTAAAAGACTTAAATATTGCAGTGGTTTTTTATGGTTGCCTGGAATGCCCAACACGGACTCAAGAGACTATTGCATGGAAGATCATAAACTGTGTGAAGGCAGCTCTGTGGAAGGCCAGGAATATTTTATTGTTCAAGCATGAGGTTTTATCTGTGAAGGACATTTTATCTATCTGTTTTTATGAAATGTACCAGTACTATCTTTTAGACAAGAAGAGATTTCCGCTTTTATCTAGAAAATGGTTTTTAAAAGAATGGAATTCTATCTTGTAAAGCCACCAAGTGCCCATTTTATGTTTTAATATGTTGTAAATATGTTATTTATATGTAACTGTATTTATTGACATATTTGCACAACTTTGTTAACATTATTTAATTTTTAATAAAGTTTGCCCCCGTAAGGGTAGTCAAGTTAAAAAAAAAAATCTGTTCTTATCAGTTTAATATCTGATACGTCCCCTATCTGGGGACCATATATTAAATGGATTTTTGAGAACGGGGGCCGATTTCGAAGCTTGCTTCCGTCGCCCTATGCATTGACCCGATATGGCAGTATCTTCGGGTACAGTGCACCACCCCCTTACAGGGTTAAAAAGAAAGATTCCTACTTTCATTGCTACCTGCTTGCTGGCTAGCCAGCTAGCCAGCCCTGTGGGCCTTGCTGCTGCTGCTGCAGCCAAAAAACAAAAGGTGGTGCTGCTGCTGCTTCTGCTGCTTCTGCTTCTGCTTGTGTCTGGCCGCTGTTGGAGCGTCCAGGCACAGGACTTCTGCTGCTGCTGACTATATGGCCTCCTTAATTGGATCATTTGAGTAGCCAGCACACCTGTGCAGGTAGGGCATGACATGATAGGCAGCTGCCTTGATAGCGGGTGGGTGCTGAATGTTCCTAATTGACAAAATAAGATTAATGCTTATGAAGAAATATAAAATCTCATCCCTTCCCCAATATCGCGCCACACCCCTACCCCTTAATTCCCTGGTTGAACTTGATGGACATATGTCTTTTTTCGACCGTACTAACTATGTAACTATGTATCATAACATGGGGGGGGGGGTCTCCTGGCTGTTCACACAGGTGTGTCATTGCTGTACATTGACCATGCATTGCTTCTGTGGTATTGCAAAGGCAAAGACAAATGCTTCCAGCCATCCATTGCACTAATGGATTGGTCATCAGCTGGCTGTCTATGTCCCGCATCAATATAGACCAAAGTACAGAGGGTTAGGCTATGCTATTGTGCACCTACCTGATGCATCAGAAGGTGCGAGGCCCTTGCTAAATTCTGTGCACAGACTTTGAGATCTATGCTTTAGACTGTATCTAAACCTGCTCCAACATGGACTGACATTCTGGCCTACTTTCAGCCGATGCGACTTGTCTGTCGCTGAACAGTCGCTTTTTATGTATTCAGCACCTATGTATAATGTTGTAAAAATGCTCTAGAAGCTAAAGTCGCAGAAATGTCACACATATTTGGCCTGCAACTTTCTGTGCGACAAATTCAGACAGGAAAAATCAGTATAAATCCTTAGAAAATTATCCCCCAGTGTCTCCATCTGCTGGCGGTATTGAATAAGCATTGCTGCACTGATGGGGTATGCATTAGACGAAAAAAAAGAAGAAAAAGAAGAATAATACGCCCAGAAAAGAGGCGAAAAGGAGAAAAACGTAAAAAAACGTGAAAAAAAAGTAAGAGGAAGAGAAGGGAAAAAAAGGTGGAAATGGGTTTAAAAGTGATTTCGGCGGAGAAATATATATATATATATATATATATATATATATATATATATATATATATATACGTGCACACACACACATATATATAAACGTATTCTCCGTTGAGATATTGCAGCCGCTGCTGTGTCCAGGCCCAGGAGCCTTAGCACTGTGCTGTGATGTCACTCAATACCACTGACATCACTAGGTGTAAACAACATCTCTCCTTTGCTGTGTATGTGACTATGGAGCTGTTTGGTGATGTCGTCTATTATGGCCTTCATAGAAGCAACAGGAGATTGTTGCATCCATCTAGAACCCTCAGAACTACAGTGCTATGATGTCACTCACTTCCACAGGCCTTGCAGAGTGTAAACAACAACAACCCAGCTTTGTTGTGTATGTAACCATAGGGATTTGTGATGTCACCTAGAACCTTCACAGCAGCGACAGCTTTATGAGGAGCATCAGCACTGCTCTGCCTGAGCAGAACCATCACCGCCATAGGTTGTCAAATAACCCGGATTTAACCCACACAGGTAAGTCCAATGGGGTGCAGGCATGTCCTCTATGCTTACAGCTTCCCGTGGGTGTTGGTTTGATACCGTTTGGGGACAGCCAAGGAGGCATCTGCAGGCAACAAAGGTAGGTGTGTGCTTGTGTGTGTGTTTCCTATGCAGATCCTAAGCCCAGTGTCACATGCAAGTAGGAGGAGTAAGAAGGGTTCCTGGCAAATCCGGGTTATGGATTGCATTTAAAAAGGCCCCGTGGGAGTGCAATGGGCCCCTGTCTTGCTGCTTAGCAATAATGGTATGGGTTTAGGTTCTGCTGTGTGTACTGGTGGTTGACTGCCCCCCAGCCCAGAGTGTGCATGGAAAATTGTCTGGCAGCCTCCCTGACAGCAAGCAGTGATAGTGCCCATGAAGGGCACCTTGTTGGGCCCGCCCCTTTCACGGTTATCGCTTCTCGGCCTTTTGGCTAAGATAAAGTGTAGTATCTGTTCTTATCAGTTTAATATCTGATACGTCCCCTATCTGGGGACCATATATTAAATGGATTTTTGAGAACGGGGGCCGATTTCGAAGCTTGCTTCCGTCGCCCTATGCATTGACCCGATATGGCAGTATCTTCGGGTACAGTGCACCACCCCCTTACAGGGTTAAAAAGAAAGATTCCTACTTTCATTGCTACCTGCTTGCTGGCTAGCCAGCTAGCCAGCCCTGTGGGCCTTGCTGCTGCTGCTGCAGCCAAAAAACAAAAGGTGGTGCTGCTGCTGCTTCTGCTGCTTCTGCTTCTGCTTGTGTCTGGCCGCTGTTGGAGCGTCCAGGCACAGGACTTCTGCTGCTGCTGACTAAATGGCCTCCTTAATTGGATCATTTGAGTAGCCAGCACACCTGTGCAGGTAGGGCATGACATGATAGGCAGCTGCCTTGATAGCGGGTGGGTGCTGAATGTTCCTAATTGACAAAATAAGATTAATGCTTATGAAGAAATATAAAATCTCATCCCTTCCCCAATATCGCGCCACACCCCTACCCCTTAATTCCCTGGTTGAACTTGATGGACATATGTCTTTTTTCGACCGTACTAACTATGTAACTATGTATCATAACATGGGGGGGGGGGTCTCCTGGCTGTTCACACAGGTGTGTCATTGCTGTACATTGACCATGCATTGCTTCTGTGGTATTGCAAAGGCAAAGACAAATGCTTCCAGCCATCCATTGCACTAATGGATTGGTCATCAGCTGGCTGTCTATGTCCCGCATCAATATAGACCAAAGTACAGAGGGTTAGGCTATGCTATTGTGCACCTACCTGATGCATCAGAAGGTGCGAGGCCCTTGCTAAATTCTGTGCACAGACTTTGAGATCTATGCTTTAGACTGTATCTAAACCTGCTCCAACATGGACTGACATTCTGGCCTACTTTCAGCCGATGCGACTTGTCTGTCGCTGAACAGTCGCTTTTTATGTATTCAGCACCTATGTATAATGTTGTAAAAATGCTCTAGAAGCTAAAGTCGCAGAAATGTCACACATATTTGGCCTGCAACTTTCTGTGCGACAAATTCAGACAGGAAAAATCAGTATAAATCCTTAGAAAATTATCCCCCAGTGTCTCCATCTGCTGGCGGTATTGAATAAGCATTGCTGCACTGATGGGGTATGCATTAGACGAAAAAAAAGAAGAAAAAGAAGAATAATACGCCCAGAAAAGAGGCGAAAAGGAGAAAAACGTAAAAAAACGTGAAAAAAAAGTAAGAGGAAGAGAAGGGAAAAAAAGGTGGAAATGGGTTTAAAAGTGATTTCGGCGGAGAAATATATATATATATATATATATATATATATATATATATATATATATACGCGCACACACACACATATATATAAACGTATTCTCCGTTGAGATATTGCAGCCGCTGCTGTGTCCAGGCCCAGGAGCCTTAGCACTGTGCTGTGATGTCACTCAATACCACTGACATCACTAGGTGTAAACAACATCTCTCCTTTGCTGTGTATGTGACTATGGAGCTGTTTGGTGATGTCGTCTATTATGGCCTTCATAGAAGCAACAGGAGATTGTTGCATCCATCTAGAACCCTCAGAACTACAGTGCTATGATGTCACTCACTTCCACAGGCCTTGCAGAGTGTAAACAACAACAACCCAGCTTTGTTGTGTATGTAACCATAGGGATTTGTGATGTCACCTAGAACCTTCACAGCAGCGACAGCTTTATGAGGAGCATCAGCACTGCTCTGCCTGAGCAGAACCATCACCGCCATAGGTTGTCAAATAACCCGGATTTAACCCACACAGGTAAGTCCAATGGGGTGCAGGCATGTCCTCTATGCTTACAGCTTCCCGTGGGTGTTGGTTTGATACCGTTTGGGGACAGCCAAGGAGGCATCTGCAGGCAACAAAGGTAGGTGTGTGCTTGTGTGTGTGTTTCCTATGCAGATCCTAAGCCCAGTGTCACATGCAAGTAGGAGGAGTAAGAAGGGTTCCTGGCAAATCCGGGTTATGGATTGCATTTAAAAAGGCCCCGTGGGAGTGCAATGGGCCCCTGTCTTGCTGCTTAGCAATAATGGTATGGGTTTAGGTTCTGCTGTGTGTACTGGTGGTTGACTGCCCCCCAGCCCAGAGTGTGCATGGAAAATTGTCTGGCAGCCTCCCTGACAGCAAGCAGTGATAGTGCCCATGAAGGGCACCTTGTTGGGCCCGCCCCTTTCACGGTTATCGCTTCTCGGCCTTTTGGCTAAGATCAAGTGTAGTAATACAGGAGATCTGGTCAGAAGGTACTCGGGTACCCCTCTCCTCGGCCTTGTGGGATCGCCCAGGTTTATTGCCTGGGCTTCACCCACTTGTTGCTATTGGGGAGAGGGCCTAGTCCCAGGGTAACGAGTGGCGATCGCCTCTCAAGACCTTCGGGTGGAGAGAGGTTAGAACCATGGATGATGATCCGGATCCAGGTTCTGTGCCGGCATACGCAAGGATCAAAAACACCGTGAGAGTCATTCTCACGGATGATACCAAAAGGGCGGACGATTTGAAATTCGTAGTAGAGGACGTGCTCGGAGGAGTTTTCGGAATACAGAAGGGCGAGATATTGGCAATCCAGGACTACCCGAAGCGTAAAATTTTTGATGTGGCGTTCACACAAAATGGCATCCACAGAGATTTTGTTACCAGAGCTGCTGCGAGTAAAGACAAAAAGCTTCAGGGTGTCCGGATTATTGAGCACGTTCTAGACGATATTAAGCTGGTGGTAGTAAAGATGTATTCCCCTTTCGCCAACCTACACGATGTTGAGTTGTTTTTACAAGTCTATTTTAGTAAGGTTGAGTGCAGAGGAAAAATCATGAACAGCTGTGGCATCTGGACATCTAAGTGGAGATTTCAGGTTACATGCAAAAAAGATGACAGATTGCCAGGGGGAATACAACTACCACCAGCTCGTTTTAAAATAAATAATATGTGTGGCGACCTCTTTTATGCGGGGATGCCAAGCTACTGCAGGAAGTGTCACAGATATGGACACACAAAAGAAAACTGTGAAAGTACATGCAAAAAATGTGGTAGCACACAGCACGAGACAGAGAAATGCACAAGAGGAGGGAGGTGCAATTTCTGTCAACAATTCGGTCACCTTTTCTCCTCTTGTCCCCACAGACATAGGACGGAGCAGCAGTGGCAACCCTGGAGGCAGCAAGGACAGCAACCGGGACACCAGCCGAGGCAAGCAGAGCCAGTGATTACCCCCCCACAAGAGGTAAGCGGTGAGATGGAGAAGGAGAAAGACCCCCCTCAGGCAAAAGGAGGGGACCCTAAAGAGCAGAAGATGGCCAAAAAACGTGCAAGTGGTGAAAAAACTGGCCCCCAGGAGCATGCTGGGTTAAGAGAGGAGCGGACGGCGGCTGAATCCGCTCCTCAGCAACCTCTGGCTCAGGGTCCCCCTGAGAGCGATGATCCGGGTGGAGAGGTGAGTGTTAAAAGGCGGAGGGGCTCCAGAAGACTCTATTCGGAGGCGGTCCAGGGGGAGCCGATGGAAGTACCTGCGGATGCAGGGAACCCAAGTGACGTTCCTCCACAGGTCCCCATAGGGGATACCCCCCCTCCTCCCTGCCAGGAGGAGGTTTCAGGGGTGACCGTCTCTGAGGTACCAGAGACGGAACTAAGTGAACACCCGACCCCTATGGAGGGGCAAGAGGTGGAAGAACCCAATGAGTCTGGAGCCCTGATTGCCAGGATGCCCGAGAACAACTATGCCTCAATCATGATGGAGGAGGGGGGTCGGCTGAGTGATGGTGCCTCCTCTCCTGCTTCCTCTATGCGTACAGTTGAGTCAGATTTTGGGGGGTATGAGGCTTCGGAGGGGGAATCAGAGGTGTAAGACATTTTCTTGTACATTCCCATGGCTGAGTTGTCCGGTCTGTCCTTGAACGTGAGAAGTGTGAGCGCCAGAGTAAGAAGGGTTGCCCTATTTAATTACTTGTCGGTTTTTGCTGCTTCCGTCCTTTTCCTGCAGGAATGTGGCATCCCGCACAGATTAAATTATAAAGAATATGAAGATGATTGGGTGCACGGTCCATCAGTCTGGTCTGGATCAAATGAGTCCAGATCAGCAGGGGTCGCCATACTTTTTAAAGGGAACATTTTAATTGAGAGTTTTAACGAAATTTTACCAGGCAGAATTTTATTGGTCAGCGCTTTTATTAATGGTATTAAATGGCAGTTTTTAAATTTTTATGGTTCTCCTGATAAGAATGAAAGAATAAAAATGTTGGAGATTTTACCCCTTTTTATTAACAATTCTAGTCCTCTTGTTTTATCAGGTGATTTTAATTGTATTTTAAGGGGAGAACGCCGTTTTTCGAACGCAGTGAGTAGGAACTATGATAAGACGTCTTTTATGTTAAAAAACTTGATTTTAGATTTTAATCTCACTGATGTTTTTAAAAAATGTAATTTTAACGTACCAGAGGAAGACGGTGTTACCTGGAGCAATGCAAGCTGTAGCTCCAGGATAGATTTTATTTTTTGTTCTTATCAAGTACTGCCTTTTAACTGTGATCTTTTTACCAATGTTTTTTCTGACCATAAATTATTGTATTTTAAAGTTAAAAGTGATTTTAAAAGGAGAACTGGTAGGAATGCCTGGAAGTTAAACGTGTCCCTTTTAGAAGATCCGCAGGTTTTATCAGATTTTATCACCTTTTACAAGGAATGCAGACGAGTAAAAGACCCCAACACTCCCACCAGTATCTGGTGGGAAAAATGAAACTAAAAATAAAAGAATTTTTTATCCGTGTTGGGGTTAGGAAAGCTAAAGAAAAACGTGAATTTTATAATATCCTAAATACTCGTCTGCAAACCCTGTACAAATTCAGAGCACATGGGATGGAGGTGGAGAAGGAGGTACATGATCTTAAAAAAGAAATAACTAAGTGCCTGGAGCAGAAAGGAAAAGAAATTATCTTTAGGTCTCGAATACAGCATCTTGAGGAAAACGAGACCTGCTCCAGGTATTTTTTTAAGAAAATACATGAAAAAGGAAAGCATTGAAGGAGTGAATGATGTACAGGGTTATTTAAAAAAGGTGCAAGAGTTTTATGCGGATCTTTTTAATGTAAAACACATTGATGAATGTTTTATGAATGACTCGTTAAAGGAGATCACCAATTTTTTAGATCCTGTCTCACAGTCTTTTTTATTGCAGAATATTTCAGAGCAGGAGATTTTAGAGACCGTCAAGAGTTTTAAAACAGGTAAAGTGCCTGGGCCGGATGGTATACCCATTGAATTTTATGTTACTTTTTATGGTATTTTAAAAGAAGATTTGTTCTCCCTTTTTACGGAAGTCTTTAAGTCTAAAATCCTCCCAGGCTCATGGAAGAAGTCTCCCTGCTATTCAAAAAGGGAGACCGGTCGGAACTCAAAAACTGGAGACCAATCACCCTTCTGAACTGCGACTATAAAATAATGGTGAAACTGTGTGCTAACCGCTTAAAGAACGTAATCCATAAAATAATTCATACAAACCAAGTCTGTGGGGTGCCTGGGAGGAGTTTATGGGAGAACCTAAACCTTTTAAAGGATGTAATTAGCGACACCAAATTAAGAAAAGGAAAGCTGGCGGTTTTATCCATAGATTTTGAAAAAGCTTTCGACAGGGTGTCACATTTTTATCTTTTTAAGGTTTTAGAGAAAATGGGTATACCTGATGGCTTTTTATTGTCTCTTAGAGCTTTTTATGATAACTGTACTAGTAAAATTTTAGTAAATGGTTTTAAGACACAGGGCGTGATTTTAAATTCCGGAGTGAAGCAGGGGTGTCCCTTGTCCCCACTACTCTTCATTTGCGCAATAGAGCCTCTTTTATGTACAATACGAAAGGATAAGCAGATCCATGGAGTCCCCCTGCCAGGAGGAGGGGGACTAGAGGCGAAGGTAGTGGGGTACATGGACGATGTTGCGGTGTTTTGCAGGGACACCCCATCGCTTCAGAAGACGCTAAAACAGATTCAATATTTTAATTGTGCCTCCGGTTTTAAAGTCAATTTTAACAAAAGTAACATTTTAAACATAGGCGGAATGCCTTTGTATGATGTGCCCGTCCCTGTGTCTGAGTCGGTGCAGATTTTAGGTGTCTCCTTTGACGAGTCTAATAATGGTTTTAATAGCTGGGACTTGGTGGCTCAAAAAATAAATAAGAAAATATGTATGTGGAACATGCGAGAACTTACAATGGAAGGGAAGGTTTTAATTACAAAAATGGTGCTTTTACCTATTTTATTGTATTTAAGTCTGGTTTTCCCACCCCCCGAAATGGTTCTAAAGAAAATAACAAAAGCTTGTTTTACTTTCTTTTAGAGTTCTAAGAGCGAAAAATTTAAGAGACAAATTGTGATAAAACCGAACTCCAGGGGCGGTAAGGATTTTCCAGATTTTAAAGCTTTCCTTTTAATAAAGTTTTTTAGCATGTGTTTTACTACTGTTTTTAAAGATAGCTACTGGTCTTATTTTGTTCGTTTTAATACTGGTTATTTTATGCGGAGGAACGGCTGGTTTTCTACAGTTTTAAGTTGCCCTTATTCTTTGAATTTACCCCCTCAATACATGATTTTAGGAAAAATTTTAAACTTATATAGTTTTAAAGGTAAAAGTGTTCAGGATCTGTGCAATAGCAAAAAATTACTAAAGGAAATAAAAGAAACCAGTACCGTGACTCCCATCAAAAATTTTAACGAACAGAAGTGTATACAGATTTGGAAGATGTTGAGTATTAATTATCTTTTTAATTCACAGAAGGACCTGGCCTGGAGCTGCGCACACGAGTGTCTTCCATGCCGGGCATTCCAGCACCGAAGAGGATTATCCAACTCTGCAACCTGCCCGAGGGAGGGATGCCGACAAGAGGAGACCGTGCACCATCTAATATGGACTTGTTTTTACTCGCAGAAAATATGGACAAAGATACTCCCTCTGGTAAAAAGGATAACTGGACTAAAAGACTTAAATATTGCAGTGGTTTTTTATGGTTGCCTGGAATGCCCAACACGGACTCAAGAGACTATTGCATGGAAGATCATAAACTGTGTGAAGGCAGCTCTGTGGAAGGCCAGGAATATTTTATTGTTCAAGCATGAGGTTTTATCTGTGAAGGACATTTTATCTATCTGTTTTTATGAAATGTACCAGTACTATCTTTTAGACAAGAAGAGATTTCCGCTTTTATCTAGAAAATGGTTTTTAAAAGAATGGAATTCTATCTTGTAAAGCCACCAAGTGCCCATTTTATGTTTTAATATGTTGTAAATATGTTATTTATATGTAACTGTATTTATTGACATATTTGCACAACTTTGTTAACATTATTTAATTTTTAATAAAGTTTGCCCCCGTAAGGGTAGTCAAGTTAAAAAAAAAAATCTGTTCTTATCAGTTTAATATCTGATACGTCCCCTATCTGGGGACCATATATTAAATGGATTTTTGAGAACGGGGGCCGATTTCGAAGCTTGCTTCCGTCGCCCTATGCATTGACCCGATATGGCAGTATCTTCGGGTACAGTGCACCACCCCCTTACAGGGTTAAAAAGAAAGATTCCTACTTTCATTGCTACCTGCTTGCTGGCTAGCCAGCTAGCCAGCCCTGTGGGCCTTGCTGCTGCTGCTGCAGCCAAAAAACAAAAGGTGGTGCTGCTGCTGCTTCTGCTGCTTCTGCTTCTGCTTGTGTCTGGCCGCTGTTGGAGCGTCCAGGCACAGGACTTCTGCTGCTGCTGACTAAATGGCCTCCTTAATTGGATCATTTGAGTAGCCAGCACACCTGTGCAGGTAGGGCATGACATGATAGGCAGCTGCCTTGATAGCGGGTGGGTGCTGAATGTTCCTAATTGACAAAATAAGATTAATGCTTATGAAGAAATATAAAATCTCATCCCTTCCCCAATATCGCGCCACACCCCTACCCCTTAATTCCCTGGTTGAACTTGATGGACATATGTCTTTTTTCGACCGTACTAACTATGTAACTATGTATCATAACATGGGGGGGGGGGTCTCCTGGCTGTTCACACAGGTGTGTCATTGCTGTACATTGACCATGCATTGCTTCTGTGGTATTGCAAAGGCAAAGACAAATGCTTCCAGCCATCCATTGCACTAATGGATTGGTCATCAGCTGGCTGTCTATGTCCCGCATCAATATAGACCAAAGTACAGAGGGTTAGGCTATGCTATTGTGCACCTACCTGATGCATCAGAAGGTGCGAGGCCCTTGCTAAATTCTGTGCACAGACTTTGAGATCTATGCTTTAGACTGTATCTAAACCTGCTCCAACATGGACTGACATTCTGGCCTACTTTCAGCCGATGCGACTTGTCTGTCGCTGAACAGTCGCTTTTTATGTATTCAGCACCTATGTATAATGTTGTAAAAATGCTCTAGAAGCTAAAGTCGCAGAAATGTCACACATATTTGGCCTGCAACTTTCTGTGCGACAAATTCAGACAGGAAAAATCAGTATAAATCCTTAGAAAATTATCCCCCAGTGTCTCCATCTGCTGGCGGTATTGAATAAGCATTGCTGCACTGATGGGGTATGCATTAGACGAAAAAAAAGAAGAAAAAGAAGAATAATACGCCCAGAAAAGAGGCGAAAAGGAGAAAAACGTAAAAAAACGTGAAAAAAAAGTAAGAGGAAGAGAAGGGAAAAAAAGGTGGAAATGGGTTTAAAAGTGATTTCGGCGGAGAATATATATATATATATATATATATATATATATATATATATATATATATACGTGCACACACACACATATATATAAACGTATTCTCCGTTGAGATATTGCAGCCGCTGCTGTGTCCAGGCCCAGGAGCCTTAGCACTGTGCTGTGATGTCACTCAATACCACTGACATCACTAGGTGTAAACAACATCTCTCCTTTGCTGTGTATGTGACTATGGAGCTGTTTGGTGATGTCGTCTATTATGGCCTTCATAGAAGCAACAGGAGATTGTTGCATCCATCTAGAACCCTCAGAACTACAGTGCTATGATGTCACTCACTTCCACAGGCCTTGCAGAGTGTAAACAACAACAACCCAGCTTTGTTGTGTATGTAACCATAGGGATTTGTGATGTCACCTAGAACCTTCACAGCAGCGACAGCTTTATGAGGAGCATCAGCACTGCTCTGCCTGAGCAGAACCATCACCGCCATAGGTTGTCAAATAACCCGGATTTAACCCACACAGGTAAGTCCAATGGGGTGCAGGCATGTCCTCTATGCTTACAGCTTCCCGTGGGTGTTGGTTTGATACCGTTTGGGGACAGCCAAGGAGGCATCTGCAGGCAACAAAGGTAGGTGTGTGCTTGTGTGTGTGTTTCCTATGCAGATCCTAAGCCCAGTGTCACATGCAAGTAGGAGGAGTAAGAAGGGTTCCTGGCAAATCCGGGTTATGGATTGCATTTAAAAAGGCCCCGTGGGAGTGCAATGGGCCCCTGTCTTGCTGCTTAGCAATAATGGTATGGGTTTAGGTTCTGCTGTGTGTACTGGTGGTTGACTGCCCCCCAGCCCAGAGTGTGCATGGAAAATTGTCTGGCAGCCTCCCTGACAGCAAGCAGTGATAGTGCCCATGAAGGGCACCTTGTTGGGCCCGCCCCTTTCACGGTTATCGCTTCTCGGCCTTTTGGCTAAGATAAAGTGTAGTATCTGTTCTTATCAGTTTAATATCTGATACGTCCCCTATCTGGGGACCATATATTAAATGGATTTTTGAGAACGGGGGCCGATTTCGAAGCTTGCTTCCGTCGCCCTATGCATTGACCCGATATGGCAGTATCTTCGGGTACAGTGCACCACCCCCTTACAGGGTTAAAAAGAAAGATTCCTACTTTCATTGCTACCTGCTTGCTGGCTAGCCAGCTAGCCAGCCCTGTGGGCCTTGCTGCTGCTGCTGCAGCCAAAAAACAAAAGGTGGTGCTGCTGCTGCTTCTGCTGCTTCTGCTTCTGCTTGTGTCTGGCCGCTGTTGGAGCGTCCAGGCACAGGACTTCTGCTGCTGCTGACTAAATGGCCTCCTTAATTGGATCATTTGAGTAGCCAGCACACCTGTGCAGGTAGGGCATGACATGATAGGCAGCTGCCTTGATAGCGGGTGGGTGCTGAATGTTCCTAATTGACAAAATAAGATTAATGCTTATGAAGAAATATAAAATCTCATCCCTTCCCCAATATCGCGCCACACCCCTACCCCTTAATTCCCTGGTTGAACTTGATGGACATATGTCTTTTTTCGACCGTACTAACTATGTAACTATGTATCATAACATGGGGGGGGGGGTCTCCTGGCTGTTCACACAGGTGTGTCATTGCTGTACATTGACCATGCATTGCTTCTGTGGTATTGCAAAGGCAAAGACAAATGCTTCCAGCCATCCATTGCACTAATGGATTGGTCATCAGCTGGCTGTCTATGTCCCGCATCAATATAGACCAAAGTACAGAGGGTTAGGCTATGCTATTGTGCACCTACCTGATGCATCAGAAGGTGCGAGGCCCTTGCTAAATTCTGTGCACAGACTTTGAGATCTATGCTTTAGACTGTATCTAAACCTGCTCCAACATGGACTGACATTCTGGCCTACTTTCAGCCGATGCGACTTGTCTGTCGCTGAACAGTCGCTTTTTATGTATTCAGCACCTATGTATAATGTTGTAAAAATGCTCTAGAAGCTAAAGTCGCAGAAATGTCACACATATTTGGCCTGCAACTTTCTGTGCGACAAATTCAGACAGGAAAAATCAGTATAAATCCTTAGAAAATTATCCCCCAGTGTCTCCATCTGCTGGCGGTATTGAATAAGCATTGCTGCACTGATGGGGTATGCATTAGACGAAAAAAAAGAAGAAAAAGAAGAATAATACGCCCAGAAAAGAGGCGAAAAGGAGAAAAACGTAAAAAAACGTGAAAAAAAAGTAAGAGGAAGAGAAGGGAAAAAAAGGTGGAAATGGGTTTAAAAGTGATTTCGGCGGAGAAATATATATATATATATATATATATATATATATATATATATATATATATATATACGCGCACACACACACATATATATAAACGTATTCTCCGTTGAGATATTGCAGCCGCTGCTGTGTCCAGGCCCAGGAGCCTTAGCACTGTGCTGTGATGTCACTCAATACCACTGACATCACTAGGTGTAAACAACATCTCTCCTTTGCTGTGTATGTGACTATGGAGCTGTTTGGTGATGTCGTCTATTATGGCCTTCATAGAAGCAACAGGAGATTGTTGCATCCATCTAGAACCCTCAGAACTACAGTGCTATGATGTCACTCACTTCCACAGGCCTTGCAGAGTGTAAACAACAACAACCCAGCTTTGTTGTGTATGTAACCATAGGGATTTGTGATGTCACCTAGAACCTTCACAGCAGCGACAGCTTTATGAGGAGCATCAGCACTGCTCTGCCTGAGCAGAACCATCACCGCCATAGGTTGTCAAATAACCCGGATTTAACCCACACAGGTAAGTCCAATGGGGTGCAGGCATGTCCTCTATGCTTACAGCTTCCCGTGGGTGTTGGTTTGATACCGTTTGGGGACAGCCAAGGAGGCATCTGCAGGCAACAAAGGTAGGTGTGTGCTTGTGTGTGTGTTTCCTATGCAGATCCTAAGCCCAGTGTCACATGCAAGTAGGAGGAGTAAGAAGGGTTCCTGGCAAATCCGGGTTATGGATTGCATTTAAAAAGGCCCCGTGGGAGTGCAATGGGCCCCTGTCTTGCTGCTTAGCAATAATGGTATGGGTTTAGGTTCTGCTGTGTGTACTGGTGGTTGACTGCCCCCCAGCCCAGAGTGTGCATGGAAAATTGTCTGGCAGCCTCCCTGACAGCAAGCAGTGATAGTGCCCATGAAGGGCACCTTGTTGGGCCCGCCCCTTTCACGGTTATCGCTTCTCGGCCTTTTGGCTAAGATCAAGTGCAGTAATACAGGAGATCTGGTCAGAAGGTACTCGGGTACCCCTCTCCTCGGCCTTGTGGGATCGCCCAGGTTTATTGCCTGGGCTTCACCCACTTGTTGCTATTGGGGAGAGGGCTTAGTCCCAGGGTAACGGGTTGCGATCGCCTCTCAAAGCCTTCGGGTGGAGAGAGGTTTGAGCGAATTGGCTGGTTGGTTGGAGCGGAGAGAACCAGACCAAAACACGAATGAACCATGGATGAAGATCTAGATCCTGGTTCGGTACCGGCTTATGCCCGGATTAAACACACTGTGCGGATCATTCTCACAGGTGATGCGGCGGATGCACGTGGCATGAGGTTCGTGATAGAGGACGTGCTCGACAAGATTCTTAATGTTCGTAAGCGAGAGATTTTGGCCATCCAGGATTACCCTAAGCGGAGGATCTACGACTGCACTTTCATAGGGGAGGGCGTATTCTTAGATGCAGTAATGAAAATTCCAAAGCAAGATGATCCGAGGCTTAAGGGTATCCAAATTGTCGAGCACGTCCTAGATGAAACCAAGTTGATTGTCGTGAAGATGTACTCCCCTTTTGTAAATCAGAGAGAGATCGATGGGTTCCTGGCAGCCTACTTTAAAAAGGTGGAGTTCAGAGGAAAAATCATGAACGACTGTGGTGTCTGGACCTCAAAATGGCGATATCAAGTCACGTGCAACAAAGACCCCACCCTCCCAGGGGGGATACTATTACCGCCTGCTCGTTTTAAATTAAACAATGTGTGTGGCGACCTCTTTTTTGCGGGAATGCCAAACTTCTGCAGAAGGTGCCAACGTTATGGGCACATAAAGGAAAATTGTGAAAGTTCCTGTAAGAAATGTGGAAGCATGCAACATGAAACAGAAAAATGTGATAAGGGTTTGAGATGTAATTTTTGCCGTCACTTTGGTCACGTGTATGCTTTCTGTCCCCACAGACCAAAAAAAACCACAGAACAGCAAGGGCAACCCAAGAGAGACGTCCGGAGACCAGCCTGGGGAAAAGCCAGAGAGGAGGAGCACCCCCCACAAGAAGAGGTAAGCTGTGAGATGGAGACCACGGCCCCCCCAAAAGAACCCCAGGAGAAAGAGGCACAGGTGGAAAGGGGGACCCCAAATGAGAGGAGGCCGGGGAAGAGAAATGCGAGAGGGGATCGGGCAGATACCTCAGAGAAGGTGGAAGAGCGAGAGGTGCCCGATTCCACCCCGGAAGGTCCTCCTGCTCGGGGTCCCCCTGAGTGTGAAAACCCGGACGGAGTAGCAAAGGTGGAAAGACGAAGGGGCTCCAAAGGGCGTCCGGACTCGGAGGTGGTCCAGGAGGAGCAGATGGAAGTTCCTGTCGTGACGGGGGCTCCAAGTGAAGCTCCTCCACAGGTCCCAGCGGTGGATACCCCTCCTCCTCCCAGCCAGGAGGAGGTTTCAGGGGTGACCATCTCCGAGGTCCCGGAAACGGACCTAAGTACGCACCCGACCCCTATGGAGGGGCAAGAGGTGGACGCCGAAAAAGAGAATGGAGCCCAGAAGCTGTTCTTACCAATGTACTCCGTCTATACACCTGTGGTCTTGGAAGAGGGGGGCTGCTCGAGCGATGGTGGTTCCTCTCCGGCTTCCTCTATGTGTACGGTAGAGTCAGAGGTGGGGGGTAACGAGAGCTCCAGTGCGCAATCTGGTTTTTAGTTTGTTATCTGAGCCTCCCTTTTTTTTACATCTCCAATGGCTGAGTTGTCCGGATTGTCTATGAATGTAAGAAGTATAAGTTCACGAGCGAAACGGGTTGCCCTTTTTAACTACTTGTCTATTTTTGCTGCTTCTGTGGTTTTCCTGCAGGAGTGCGGCATCCCGCATAGTTTAAATTATGAAAAGTATAAAAAAGATTGGGTACACGGTCCATCAGTCTGGTCTGGATCTAACGAATCCAGATCAGCAGGGGTCGCCATACTTTTTAAAGGAAATGCTTTTATTGATTTTATTCATGAGATTTTACCAGGCAGAATTTTATTGGTTAAAGCTTTTATTGATGGTATTAAATGGCAGTTTTTAAATTTTTATGGTTCACCCAATAAAAATGATAGAGCACGGATGTTAGAGATTTTACCCCTTTTTATCAATGATTCTGAACCTCTTATTTTAGCAGGTGATTTTAATTGTATTTTAAGGGGGGAGCACCGTTTTACCAATTCAGTAAGTAGAAACTATGATAAAACATCTTCTATGTTAAAAAATATGATTATTGATTTTAGACTTACTGATGTTTTTAAGAAATGCAATAGTATTTTACCAGAAAGAGACGGTGTGACCTGGAGCAACGCAAACTGCAGCTCCAGGATCGATTTTATCTTCTGTTCTTATCAAGTACTGCCTTTTAAGTGTGATGTTTTAACCAATGTTTTTTCTGATCACAAACTTTTATCTTTTAAGGTGAAGAGTGATTTTAGAAAAAAGACTGGGAGGAATGCCTGGAAGATGAATGTATCCCTTTTAGAAGATCCGCAGGTTTTATCCGATTTTATCAACTTCTACAAGGACTGCAGACGGGTAAGAGATCCTAACACTCCCATCAGTATATGGTGGGAGAAAATGAAAATAAAAATAAAAGAGTTTTTTATTAGAGTAGGGATCTCTAGAGCTAAAGAGAAGCGTGAGTTTTACTCCCTTCTAAATACCCGTCTGCAAACCCTGTACAAATTCAGAGACAATGGTATAGAGGTTTATAGAGAAATTACTGACTTAAAAAAAGAAATAAAACAGTGCCTGGAGCAGAAGGGAAAAGAGATAATTTTCAGATCCAAAATAAAGCACCTTGAAGAGAACGAGACCTGCTCCAGGTACTTTTTTAAGAAAGTAACGGATAAAAAGGTTTTAATTGATAATATACAAGGAGAAAAAGATGTACAGGGTATTTTAAAAAGGGTACATTCATTTTATGCGGATCTTTTTAATACAAAAAATATTGATATTGATTTTATGAATGACTCATTGAAGGAGATTACCAATGTTTTAGACCCTGTGTCCCAGTCTCTTTTACAGAGGGAGATCTCGGAACAGGAGGTTTTAGAGACGATCAGGAGTTTTAAATCCGGTAAGGTGCCTGGTCCTGACGGTATACCCATTGAGTTTTATGTCATTTTTTATGGTGTTTTAAAAGATGACCTTTTTTCCCTTTTTACAGAAGTATTTAAAACAAAAGCCCTCCCAGGTTCATGGAGGAAGGGTGATGTCTCCCTGCTGTTCAAAAAGGGAGACCGGTCAGATCTAAAGAACTGGAGACCAATCACCCTCCTCAACTGTGACTACAAAGTGATGGCAAAACTGTGCGCAAATAGATTAAAAAGTGTAATAGAGAAAATAATCCATTCAAATCAGGTCTGTGGGGTGCCTGGGAGGAGCATATGGGAAAATCTTAACCTTTTAAAAGATGTGATTAGTGACACAAAGTCTAGAAACGGAAAACTAGCCATTTTATCCTTAGACTTCGAGAAGGCTTTTGACAGAGTGTCACATTTTTATCTTTTTAAGGTTTTAGAGAAAATGGGTATACCTGAAGGCTTTTTATTGTCTCTTAAGGCCTTTTATAAAAACTGCACAAGCAAGATTTTAGTTAACGGTTTTAAGACACAGCATGTGATTTTAAATTCCGGAGTGAAGCAGGGGTGTCCTTTGTCCCCACTACTTTTCATATGTGCGCTTGAGCCTCTACTATGCACCTTGAGGAGAGATAAGCAAATAAGAGGGGTCCCCCTGCCGGGAGGAGGGGGACTAGAGGCTAAAGTAGTGGGGTACATGGACGATGTGGCAGTGCTTGGAAGGGACACCCCATCGCTTCAAAAAGCCCTAAAGCAAGTTGAATTTTTTTGTTGTGCCTCCGGTTTTAAGGTAAATTTTAATAAAAGCAGTGTTTTAAATATAGGAGGACTGTTTTTAAGGGATTTACCCATTCCTGTGTCTGAGTCTGTGCAGATTTTAGGGGTCTCCTTCAGTGAGTCAAACAATGGTTTTAATAGCTGGGACTTGGTGGCTCAAAAAATAAACACAAAAATTTGTATGTGGAACATGAGAAAGCTAACGATGGAGGGGAAGGTTTTAGTTACAAAGATGGTGATTTTACCCATTTTATTGTATCTTGGCATGGTCTTTCCACCCCCCGAAATGATTTTAAATAAAATTATTAAAGCATGTTTTACCTTTTTATGGAGCTCCAAGAGTGAAAAATTGAGAAGAGAGATCGTCATGATGCCAAAAGGTATGGGTGGAAAGGACTTCCCCGACATCAGGGCGTTCCTTTTTACCAAGTTTTTTAGCATGTGTGTTAGCACACTTTTTAAGGATAGTTACTGGTCATATTTTATCCGTTTTAATACAGGTTTTTTTATGAGGAGGAATGGGTGGTTTAAAACTGTTTTAAGCTGTCCTTATGCTTTTAATCTTCCCCAACAATACAAGATTTTAGAGAAAATTTTCAACTTGTACAACTTTAACGGAAAAAGTATTAATGAAGTAACTAATAGCAAAAAAATGTTAAAATATATTAAAGAAAGTGGTTTTATTGCCCCTGTGAATAATTTTAATGAAGAGAAATGCAGGAAAATATGGAAGATGGCAAATATGATTTATCTTTTTAATTCACAGAAAGATCTGGCCTGGAGCTGCATACACGAGTGTCTTCCATGCCGGGCATTCCAGCACCGAAGAAGGATGGCCAACACTGCAGTATGCCCGAGGGAGGGCTGCCAGGAACCCGAGACCGTGTACCACCTTTTCTGGACTTGTTTTTATGCAAAAAGGATATGGACTAAAATACTCCCTCTGGTGAAGAAGATAACAGAAATAAAGGACTTAAACTCTGCAGCTGTTTTTTATGGATGTCTGGAATGCCCAATACGGACTCAAGAGACAATGGCATGGAAGATCATAAACTGTGTTAAAGCAGCTCTATGGAATGCCAGAAACATTTTACTTTTTAAACATGAGATTTTATCTGTGAATGATGTTTTAGCTCTTTGTTTTAGTGATATGTACCAGTACTTTTTATTAGACAAGAAATATTATCCTTTATTAGCTAGAAAATGGTATTTTAATGAATGGAACGCCCTTTTGTAAAGCCACCAAGTGCCCATTTTAAGTGTATTATGATTGTATTTATGTGAACTTTTATTGTTATATGTGATTTTATTATCAAAATTTGTTTTTATTGAAAAAAAATTATATTTATAAATCGTAATGCACTTTGTAAAATGTTATGAATTCTAAATAAAAAGATACCCCTCAGGGGTAGCCAAGTTAAAATCTGTTCTTATCAGTTTAATATCTGATACGTCCCCTATCTGGGGACCATATATTAAATGGATTTTTGAGAACGGGGGCCGATTTCGAAGCTTGCTTCCGTCGCCCTATGCATTGACCCGATATGGCAGTATCTTCGGGTACAGTGCACCACCCCCTTACAGGGTTAAAAAGAAAGATTCCTACTTTCATTGCTACCTGCTTGCTGGCTAGCCAGCTAGCCAGCCCTGTGGGCCTTGCTGCTGCTGCTGCAGCCAAAAAACAAAAGGTGGTGCTGCTGCTGCTTCTGCTTCTGCTTGTGTCTGGCCGCTGTTGGAGCGTCCAGGCACAGGACTTCTGCTGCTGCTGACTAAATGGCCTCCTTAATTGGATCATTTGAGTAGCCAGCACACCTGTGCAGGTAGGGCATGACATGATAGGCAGCTGCCTTGATAGCGGGTGGGTGCTGAATGTTCCTAATTGACAAAATAAGATTAATGCTTATGAAGAAATATAAAATCTCATCCCTTCCCCAATATCGCGCCACACCCCTACCCCTTAATTCCCTGGTTGAACTTGATGGACATATGTCTTTTTTCGACCGTACTAACTATGTAACTATGTATCATAACATGGGGGGGGGGGGGTCTCCTGGCTGTTCACACAGGTGTGTCATTGCTGTACATTGACCATGCATTGCTTCTGTGGTATTGCAAAGGCAAAGACAAATGCTTCCAGCCATCCATTGCACTAATGGATTGGTCATCAGCTGGCTGTCTATGTCCCGCATCAATATAGACCAAAGTACAGAGGGTTAGGCTATGCTATTGTGCACCTACCTGATGCATCAGAAGGTGCGAGGCCCTTGCTAAATTCTGTGCACAGACTTTGAGATCTATGCTTTAGACTGTATCTAAACCTGCTCCAACATGGACTGACATTCTGGCCTACTTTCAGCCGATGCGACTTGTCTGTCGCTGAACAGTCGCTTTTTATGTATTCAGCACCTATGTATAATGTTGTAAAAATGCTCTAGAAGCTAAAGTCGCAGAAATGTCACACATATTTGGCCTGCAACTTTCTGTGCGACAAATTCAGACAGGAAAAATCAGTATAAATCCTTAGAAAATTATCCCCCAGTGTCTCCATCTGCTGGCGGTATTGAATAAGCATTGCTGCACTGATGGGGTATGCATTAGACGAAAAAAAAGAAGAAAAAGAAGAATAATACGCCCAGAAAAGAGGCGAAAAGGAGAAAAACTTAAAAAAACGTGAAAAAAAAGTAAGAGGAAGAGAAGGGAAAAAAAGGTGGAAATGGGTTTAAAAGTGATTTCGGCGGAGAAAAAAAAAAAAATATATATATATATATATATATATATATATATATACGCGCACACACACACATATATATAAACGTATTCTCCGTTGAGATATTGCAGCCGCTGCTGTGTCCAGGCCCAGGAGCCTTAGCACTGTGCTGTGATGTCACTCAATACCACTGACATCACTAGGTGTAAACAACATCTCTCCTTTGCTGTGTATGTGACTATGGAGCTGTTTGGTGATGTCGTCTATTATGGCCTTCATAGAAGCAACAGGAGATTGTTGCATCCATCTAGAACCCTCAGAACTACAGTGCTATGATGTCACTCACTTCCACAGGCCTTGCAGAGTGTAAACAACAACAACCCAGCTTTGTTGTGTATGTAACCATAGGGATTTGTGATGTCACCTAGAACCTTCACAGCAGCGACAGCTTTATGAGGAGCATCAGCACTGCTCTGCCTGAGCAGAACCATCACCGCCATAGGTTGTCAAATAACCCGGATTTAACCCACACAGGTAAGTCCAATGGGGTGCAGGCATGTCCTCTATGCTTACAGCTTCCCGTGGGTGTTGGTTTGATACCGTTTGGGGACAGCCAAGGAGGCATCTGCAGGCAACAAAGGTAGGTGTGTGCTTGTGTGTGTGTTTCCTATGCAGATCCTAAGCCCAGTGTCACATGCAAGTAGGAGGAGTAAGAAGGGTTCCTGGCAAATCCGGGTTATGGATTGCATTTAAAAAGGCCCCGTGGGAGTGCAATGGGCCCCTGTCTTGCTGCTTAGCAATAATGGTATGGGTTTAGGTTCTGCTGTGTGTACTGGTGGTTGACTGCCCCCCAGCCCAGAGTGTGCATGGAAAATTGTCTGGCAGCCTCCCTGACAGCAAGCAGTGATAGTGCCCATGAAGGGCACCTTGTTGGGCCCGCCCCTTTCACGGTTATCGCTTCTCGGCCTTTTGGCTAAGATCAAGTGTAGTATCTGTTCTTATCAGTTTAATATCTGATACGTCCCCTATCTGGGGACCATATATTAAATGGATTTTTGAGAACGGGGGCCGATTTCGAAGCTTGCTTCCGTCGCCCTATGCATTGACCCGATATGGCAGTATCTTCGGGTACAGTGCACCACCCCCTTACAGGGTTAAAAAGAAAGATTCCTACTTTCATTGCTACCTGCTTGCTGGCTAGCCAGCTAGCCAGCCCTGTGGGCCTTGCTGCTGCTGCTGCAGCCAAAAAACAAAAGGTGGTGCTGCTGCTGCTTCTGCTGCTTCTGCTTCTGCTTGTGTCTGGCCGCTGTTGGAGCGTCCAGGCACAGGACTTCTGCTGCTGCTGACTAAATGGCCTCCTTAATTGGATCATTTGAGTAGCCAGCACACCTGTGCAGGTAGGGCATGACATGATAGGCAGCTGCCTTGATAGCGGGTGGGTGCTGAATGTTCCTAATTGACAAAATAAGATTAATGCTTATGAAGAAATATAAAATCTCATCCCTTCCCCAATATCGCGCCACACCCCTACCCCTTAATTCCCTGGTTGAACTTGATGGACATATGTCTTTTTTCGACCGTACTAACTATGTAACTATGTATCATAACATGGGGGGGGGGGTCTCCTGGCTGTTCACACAGGTGTGTCATTGCTGTACATTGACCATGCATTGCTTCTGTGGTATTGCAAAGGCAAAGACAAATGCTTCCAGCCATCCATTGCACTAATGGATTGGTCATCAGCTGGCTGTCTATGTCCCGCATCAATATAGACCAAAGTACAGAGGGTTAGGCTATGCTATTGTGCACCTACCTGATGCATCAGAAGGTGCGAGGCCCTTGCTAAATTCTGTGCACAGACTTTGAGATCTATGCTTTAGACTGTATCTAAACCTGCTCCAACATGGACTGACATTCTGGCCTACTTTCAGCCGATGCGACTTGTCTGTCGCTGAACAGTCGCTTTTTATGTATTCAGCACCTATGTATAATGTTGTAAAAATGCTCTAGAAGCTAAAGTCGCAGAAATGTCACACATATTTGGCCTGCAACTTTCTGTGCGACAAATTCAGACAGGAAAAATCAGTATAAATCCTTAGAAAATTATCCCCCAGTGTCTCCATCTGCTGGCGGTATTGAATAAGCATTGCTGCACTGATGGGGTATGCATTAGACGAAAAAAAAGAAGAAAAAGAAGAATAATACGCCCAGAAAAGAGGCGAAAAGGAGAAAAACGTAAAAAAACTTGAAAAAAAAGTAAGAGGAAGAGAAGGGAAAAAAAGGTGGAAATGGGTTTAAAAGTGATTTCGGCGGAGAAATATATATATATATATATATATATATATATATATATATATATATATATACGCGCACACACACACATATATATAAACGTATTCTCCGTTGAGATATTGCAGCCGCTGCTGTGTCCAGGCCCAGGAGCCTTAGCACTGTGCTGTGATGTCACTCAATACCACTGACATCACTAGGTGTAAACAACATCTCTCCTTTGCTGTGTATGTGACTATGGAGCTGTTTGGTGATGTCGTCTATTACGGCCTTCATAGAAGCAACAGGAGATTGTTGCATCCATCTAGAACCCTGAGAACTACAGTGCTATGATGTCACTCACTTCCACAGGCCTTGCAGAGTGTAAACAACAACAACCCAGCTTTGTTGTGTATGTAACCATAGGGATTTGTGATGTCACCTAGAACCTTCACAGCAGCGACAGCTTTATGAGGAGCATCAGCACTGCTCTGCCTGAGCAGAACCATCACCGCCATAGGTTGTCAAATAACCCGGATTTAACCCACACAGGTAAGTCCAATGGGGTGCAGGCATGTCCTCTATGCTTACAGCTTCCCGTGGGTGTTGGTTTGATACCGTTTGGGGACAGCCAAGGAGGCATCTGCAGGCAACAAAGGTAGGTGTGTGCTTGTGTGTGTGTTTCCTATGCAGATCCTAAGCCCAGTGTCACATGCAAGTAGGAGGAGTAAGAAGGGTTCCTGGCAAATCCGGGTTATGGATTGCATTTAAAAAGGCCCCGTGGGAGTGCAATGGGCCCCTGTCTTGCTGCTTAGCAATAATGGTATGGGTTTAGGTTCTGCTGTGTGTACTGGTGGTTGACTGCCCCCCAGCCCAGAGTGTGCATGGAAAATTGTCTGGCAGCCTCCCTGACAGCAAGCAGTGATAGTGCCCATGAAGGGCACCTTGTTGGGCCCGCCCCTTTCACGGTTATCGCTTCTCGGCCTTTTGGCTAAGATCAAGTGTAGTATCTGTTCTTATCAGTTTAATATCTGATACGTCCCCTATCTGGGGACCATATATTAAATGGATTTTTGAGAACGGGGGCCGATTTCGAAGCTTGCTTCCGTCGCCCTATGCATTGACCCGATATGGCAGTATCTTCGGGTACAGTGCACCACCCCCTTACAGGGTTAAAAAGAAAGATTCCTACTTTCATTGCTACCTGCTTGCTGGCTAGCCAGCTAGCCAGCCCTGTGGGCCTTGCTGCTGCTGCTGCAGCCAAAAAACAAAAGGTGGTGCTGCTGCTGCTTCTGCTGCTTCTGCTTCTGCTTGTGTCTGGCCGCTGTTGGAGCGTCCAGGCACAGGACTTCTGCTGCTGCTGACTAAATGGCCTCCTTAATTGGATCATTTGAGTAGCCAGCACACCTGTGCAGGTAGGGCATGACATGATAGGCAGCTGCCTTGATAGCGGGTGGGTGCTGAATGTTCCTAATTGACAAAATAAGATTAATGCTTATGAAGAAATATAAAATCTCATCCCTTCCCCAATATCGCGCCACACCCCTACCCCTTAATTCCCTGGTTGAACTTGATGGACATATGTCTTTTTTCGACCGTACTAACTATGTAACTATGTATCATAACATGGGGGGGGGGGGTCTCCTGGCTGTTCACACAGGTGTGTCATTGCTGTACATTGACCATGCATTGCTTCTGTGGTATTGCAAAGGCAAAGACAAATGCTTCCAGCCATCCATTGCACTAATGGATTGGTCATCAGCTGGCTGTCTATGTCCCGCATCAATATAGACCAAAGTACAGAGGGTTAGGCTATGCTATTGTGCACCTACCTGATGCATCAGAAGGTGCGAGGCCCTTGCTAAATTCTGTGCACAGACTTTGAGATCTATGCTTTAGACTGTATCTAAACCTGCTCCAACATGGACTGACATTCTGGCCTACTTTCAGCCGATGCGACTTGTCTGTCGCTGAACAGTCGCTTTTTATGTATTCAGCACCTATGTATAATGTTGTAAAAATGCTCTAGAAGCTAAAGTCGCAGAAATGTCACACATATTTGGCCTGCAACTTTCTGTGCGACAAATTCAGACAGGAAAAATCAGTATAAATCCTTAGAAAATTATCCCCCAGTGTCTCCATCTGCTGGCGGTATTGAATAAGCATTGCTGCACTGATGGGGTATGCATTAGACGAAAAAAAAGAAGAAAAAGAAGAATAATACGCCCAGAAAAGAGGCGAAAAGGAGAAAAACGTAAAAAAACGTGAAAAAAAAGTAAGAGGAAGAGAAGGGAAAAAAAGGTGGAAATGGGTTTAAAAGTGATTTCGGCGGAGAAATATATATATATATATATATATATATATATATATATATATACGCGCACACACACACATATATATAAACGTATTCTCCGTTGAGATATTGCAGCCGCTGCTGTGTCCAGGCCCAGGAGCCTTAGCACTGTGCTGTGATGTCACTCAATACCACTGACATCACTAGGTGTAAACAACATCTCTCCTTTGCTGTGTATGTGACTATGGAGCTGTTTGGTGATGTCGTCTATTATGGCCTTCATAGAAGCAACAGGAGATTGTTGCATCCATCTAGAACCCTCAGAACTACAGTGCTATGATGTCACTCACTTCCACAGGCCTTGCAGAGTGTAAACAACAACAACCCAGCTTTGTTGTGTATGTAACCATAGGGATTTGTGATGTCACCTAGAACCTTCACAGCAGCGACAGCTTTATGAGGAGCATCAGCACTGCTCTGCCTGAGCAGAACCATCACCGCCATAGGTTGTCAAATAACCCGGATTTAACCCACACAGGTAAGTCCAATGGGGTGCAGGCATGTCCTCTATGCTTACAGCTTCCCGTGGGTGTTGGTTTGATACCGTTTGGGGACAGCCAAGGAGGCATCTGCAGGCAACAAAGGTAGGTGTGTGCTTGTGTGTGTGTTTCCTATGCAGATCCTAAGCCCAGTGTCACATGCAAGTAGGAGGAGTAAGAAGGGTTCCTGGCAAATCCGGGTTATGGATTGCATTTAAAAAGGCCCCGTGGGAGTGCAATGGGCCCCTGTCTTGCTGCTTAGCAATAATGGTATGGGTTTAGGTTCTGCTGTGTGTACTGGTGGTTGACTGCCCCCCAGCCCAGAGTGTGCATGGAAAATTGTCTGGCAGCCTCCCTGACAGCAAGCAGTGATAGTGCCCATGAAGGGGACCTTGTTGGGCCCGCCCCTTTCACGGTTATCGCTTCTCGGCCTTTTGGCTAAGATCAAGTGTAGTATCTGTTCTTATCAGTTTAATATCTGATACGTCCCCTATCTGGGGACCATATATTAAATGGATTTTTGAGAACGGGGGCCGATTTCGAAGCTTGCTTCCGTCGCCCTATGCATTGACCCGATATGGCAGTATCTTCGGGTACAGTGCACCACCCCCTTACAGGGTTAAAAAGAAAGATTCCTACTTTCATTGCTACCTGCTTGCTGGCTAGCCAGCTAGCCAGCCCTGTGGGCCTTGCTGCTGCTGCAGCCAAAAAACAAAAGGTGGTGCTGCTGCTGCTTCTGCTTCTGCTTGTGTCTGGCCGCTGTTGGAGCGTCCAGGCACAGGACTTCTGCTGCTGCTGACTAAATGGCCTCCTTAATTGGATCATTTGAGTAGCCAGCACACCTGTGCAGGTAGGGCATGACATGATAGGCAGCTGCCTTGATAGCGGGTGGGTGCTGAATGTTCCTAATTGACAAAATAAGATTAATGCTTATGAAGAAATATAAAATCTCATCCCTTCCCCAATATCGCGCCACACCCCTACCCCTTAATTCCCTGGTTGAACTTGATGGACATATGTCTTTTTTCGACCGTACTAACTATGTAACTATGTAACATAACATGGGGGGGGGGGTCTCCTGGCTGTTCACACAGGTGTGTCATTGCTGTACATTGACCATGCATTGCTTCTGTGGTATTGCAAAGGCAAAGACAAATGCTTCCAGCCATCCATTGCACTAATGGATTGGTCATCAGCTGGCTGTCTATGTCCCGCATCAATATAGACCAAAGTACAGAGGGTTAGGCTATGCTATTGTGCACCTACCTGATGCATCAGAAGGTGCGAGGCCCTTGCTAAATTCTGTGCACAGACTTTGAGATCTATGCTTTAGACTGTATCTAAACCTGCTCCAACATGGACTGACATTCTGGCCTACTTTCAGCCGATGCGACTTGTCTGTCGCTGAACAGTCGCTTTTTATGTATTCAGCACCTATGTATAATGTTGTAAAAAGGCTCTAGAAGCTAAAGTCGCAGAAATGTCACACATATTTGGCCTGCAACTTTCTGTGCGACAAATTCAGACAGGAAAAATCAGTATAAATCCTTAGAAAATTATCCCCCAGTGTCTCCATCTGCTGGCGGTATTGAATAAGCATTGCTGCACTGATGGGGTATGCATTAGACGAAAAAAAAGAAGAAAAAGAAGAATAATACGCCCAGAAAAGAGGCGAAAAGGAGAAAAACGTAAAAAAACGTGAAAAAAAAGTAAGAGGAAGAGAAGGGAAAAAAAGGTGGAAATGGGTTTAAAAGTGATTTCGGCGGAGAAATATATATATATATATATATATATATATATATATATATATATATATACGCGCACACACACACATATATATAAACGTATTCTCCGTTGAGATATTGCAGCCGCTGCTGTGTCCAGGCCCAGGAGCCTTAGCACTGTGCTGTGATGTCACTCAATACCACTGACATCACTAGGTGTAAACAACATCTCTCCTTTGCTGTGTATGTGACTATGGAGCTGTTTGGTGATGTCGTCTATTATGGCCTTCATAGAAGCAACAGGAGATTGTTGCATCCATCTAGAACCCTCAGAACTACAGTGCTATGATGTCACTCACTTCCACAGGCCTTGCAGAGTGTAAACAACAACAACCCAGCTTTGTTGTGTATGTAACCATAGGGATTTGTGATGTCACCTAGAACCTTCACAGCAGCGACAGCTTTATGAGGAGCATCAGCACTGCTCTGCCTGAGCAGAACCATCACCGCCATAGGTTGTCAAATAACCCGGATTTAACCCACACAGGTAAGTCCAATGGGGTGCAGGCATGTCCTCTATGCTTACAGCTTCCCGTGGGTGTTGGTTTGATACCGTTTGGGGACAGCCAAGGAGGCATCTGCAGGCAACAAAGGTAGGTGTGTGCTTGTGTGTGTGTTTCCTATGCAGATCCTAAGCCCAGTGTCACATGCAAGTAGGAGGAGTAAGAAGGGTTCCTGGCAAATCCGGGTTATGGATTGCATTTAAAAAGGCCCTGGGAGTGCAATGGGCCCCTGTCTTGCTGCTTAGCAATAATGGTATGGGTTTAGGTTCTGCTGTGTGTACTGGTGGTTGACTGCCCCCCAGCCCAGAGTGTGCATGGAAAATTGTCTGGCAGCCTCCCTGACAGCAAGCAGTGATAGTGCCCATGAAGGGGACCTTGTTGGGCCCGCCCCTTTCACGGTTATCGCTTCTCGGCCTTTTGGCTAAGATCAAGTGTAGTATCTGTTCTTATCAGTTTAATATCTGATACGTCCCCTATCTGGGGACCATATATTAAATGGATTTTTGAGAACGGGGGCCGATTTCGAAGCTTGCTTCCGTCGCCCTATGCATTGACCCGATATGGCAGTATCTTCGGGTACAGTGCACCACCCCCTTACAGGGTTAAAAAGAAAGATTCCTACTTTCATTGCTACCTGCTTGCTGGCTAGCCAGCTAGCCAGCCCTGTGGGCCTTGCTGCTGCTGCAGCCAAAAAACAAAAGGTGGTGCTGCTGCTGCTTCTGCTTCTGCTTGTGTCTGGCCGCTGTTGGAGCGTCCAGGCACAGGACTTCTGCTGCTGCTGACTAAATGGCCTCCTTAATTGGATCATTTGAGTAGCCAGCACACCTGTGCAGGTAGGGCATGACATGATAGGCAGCTGCCTTGATAGCGGGTGGGTGCTGAATGTTCCTAATTGACAAAATAAGATTAATGCTTATGAAGAAATATAAAATCTCATCCCTTCCCCAATATCGCGCCACACCCCTACCCCTTAATTCCCTGGTTGAACTTGATGGACATATGTCTTTTTTCGACCGTACTAACTATGTAACTATGTAACATAACATGGGGGGGGGGGGTCTCCTGGCTGTTCACACAGGTGTGTCATTGCTGTACATTGACCATGCATTGCTTCTGTGGTATTGCAAAGGCAAAGACAAATGCTTCCAGCCATCCATTGCACTAATGGATTGGTCATCAGCTGGCTGTCTATGTCCCGCATCAATATAGACCAAAGTACAGAGGGTTAGGCTATGCTATTGTGCACCTACCTGATGCATCAGAAGGTGCGAGGCCCTTGCTAAATTCTGTGCACAGACTTTGAGATCTATGCTTTAGACTGTATCTAAACCTGCTCCAACATGGACTGACATTCTGGCCTACTTTCAGCCGATGCGACTTGTCTGTCGCTGAACAGTCGCTTTTTATGTATTCAGCACCTATGTATAATGCTGTAAAAAGGCTCTAGAAGCTAAAGTCGCAGAAATGTCACACATATTTGGCCTGCAACTTTCTGTGCGACAAATTCAGACAGGAAAAATCAGTATAAATCCTTAGAAAATTATCCCCCAGTGTCTCCATCTGCTGGCGGTATTGAATAAGCATTGCTGCACTGATGGGGTATGCATTAGACGAAAAAAAAGAAGAAAAAGAAGAATAATACGCCCAGAAAAGAGGCGAAAAGGAGAAAAACGTAAAAAAACGTGAAAAAAAAGTAAGAGGAAGAGAAGGGAAAAAAAGGTGGAAATGGGTTTAAAAGTGATTTCGGCGGAGAAATATATATATATATATATATATATATATATATATATATATATACGCGCACACACACACATATATATAAACGTATTCTCCGTTGAGATATTGCAGCCGCTGCTGTGTCCAGGCCCAGGAGCCTTAGCACTGTGCTGTGATGTCACTCAATACCACTGACATCACTAGGTGTAAACAACATCTCTCCTTTGCTGTGTATGTGACTATGGAGCTGTTTGGTGATGTCGTCTATTATGGCCTTCATAGAAGCAACAGGAGATTGTTGCATCCATCTAGAACCCTCAGAACTACAGTGCTATGATGTCACTCACTTCCACAGGCCTTGCAGAGTGTAAACAACAACAACCCAGCTTTGTTGTGTATGTAACCATAGGGATTTGTGATGTCACCTAGAACCTTCACAGCAGCGACAGCTTTATGAGGAGCATCAGCACTGCTCTGCCTGAGCAGAACCATCACCGCCATAGGTTGTCAAATAACCCGGATTTAACCCACACAGGTAAGTCCAATGGGGTGCAGGCATGTCCTCTATGCTTACAGCTTCCCGTGGGTGTTGGTTTGATACCGTTTGGGGACAGCCAAGGAGGCATCTGCAGGCAACAAAGGTAGGTGTGTGCTTGTGTGTGTGTTTCCTATGCAGATCCTAAGCCCAGTGTCACATGCAAGTAGGAGGAGTAAGAAGGGTTCCTGGCAAATCCGGGTTATGGATTGCATTTAAAAAGGCCCCGTGGGAGTGCAATGGGCCCCTGTCTTGCTGCTTAGCAATAATGGTATGGGTTTAGGTTCTGCTGTGTGTACTGGTGGTTGACTGCCCCCCAGCCCAGAGTGTGCATGGAAAATTGTCTGGCAGCCTCCCTGACAGCAAGCAGTGATAGTGCCCATGAAGGGGACCTTGTTGGGCCCGCCCCTTTCACGGTTATCGCTTCTCGGCCTTTTGGCTAAGATCAAGTGTAGTATCTGTTCTTATCAGTTTAATATCTGATACGTCCCCTATCTGGGGACCATATATTAAATGGATTTTTGAGAACGGGGGCCGATTTCGAAGCTTGCTTCCGTCGCCCTATGCATTGACCCGATATGGCAGTATCTTCGGGTACAGTGCACCACCCCCTTACAGGGTTAAAAAGAAAGATTCCTACTTTCATTGCTACCTGCTTGCTGGCTAGCCAGCTAGCCAGCCCTGTGGGCCTTGCTGCTGCTGCAGCCAAAAAACAAAAGGTGGTGCTGCTGCTGCTTCTGCTTCTGCTTGTGTCTGGCCGCTGTTGGAGCGTCCAGGCACAGGACTTCTGCTGCTGCTGACTAAATGGCCTCCTTAATTGGATCATTTGAGTAGCCAGCACACCTGTGCAGGTAGGGCATGACATGATAGGCAGCTGCCTTGATAGCGGGTGGGTGCTGAATGTTCCTAATTGACAAAATAAGATTAATGCTTATGAAGAAATATAAAATCTCATCCCTTCCCCAATATCGCGCCACACCCCTACCCCTTAATTCCCTGGTTGAACTTGATGGACATATGTCTTTTTTCGACCGTACTAACTATGTAACTATGTAACATAACATGGGGGGGGGGGTCTCCTGGCTGTTCACACAGGTGTGTCATTGCTGTACATTGACCATGCATTGCTTCTGTGGTATTGCAAAGGCAAAGACAAATGCTTCCAGCCATCCATTGCACTAATGGATTGGTCATCAGCTGGCTGTCTATGTCCCGCATCAATATAGACCAAAGTACAGAGGGTTAGGCTATGCTATTGTGCACCTACCTGATGCATCAGAAGGTGCGAGGCCCTTGCTAAATTCTGTGCACAGACTTTGAGATCTATGCTTTAGACTGTATCTAAACCTGCTCCAACATGGACTGACATTCTGGCCTACTTTCAGCCGATGCGACTTGTCTGTCGCTGAACAGTCGCTTTTTATGTATTCAGCACCTATGTATAATGTTGTAAAAATGCTCTAGAAGCTAAAGTCGCAGAAATGTCACACATATTTGGCCTGCAACTTTCTGTGCGACAAATTCAGACAGGAAAAATCAGTATAAATCCTTAGAAAATCATCCCCCAGTGTCTCCATCTGCTGGCGGTATTGAATAAGCATTGCTGCACTGATGGGGTATGCATTAGACGAAAAAAAAGAAGAAAAAGAAGAATAATACGCCCAGAAAAGAGGCGAAAAGGAGAAAAACGTAAAAAAACGTGAAAAAAAAGTAAGAGGAAGAGAAGGGAAAAAAAGGTGGAAATGGGTTTAAAAGTGATTTCGGCGGAGAAATATATATATATATATATATATATATATATATATACGCGCACACACACACATATATATAAACGTATTCTCCGTTGAGATATTGCAGCCGCTGCTGTGTCCAGGCCCAGGAGCCTTAGCACTGTGCTGTGATGTCACTCAATACCACTGACATCACTAGGTGTAAACAACATCTCTCCTTTGCTGTGTATGTGACTATGGAGCTGTTTGGTGATGTCGTCTATTATGGCCTTCATAGAAGCAACAGGAGATTGTTGCATCCATCTAGAACCCTCAGAACTACAGTGCTATGATGTCACTCACTTCCACAGGCCTTGCAGAGTGTAAACAACAACAACCCAGCTTTGTTGTGTATGTAACCATAGGGATTTGTGATGTCACCTAGAACCTTCACAGCAGCGACAGCTTTATGAGGAGCATCAGCACTGCTCTGCCTGAGCAGAACCATCACCGCCATAGGTTGTCAAATAACCCGGATTTAACCCACACAGGTAAGTCCAATGGGGTGCAGGCATGTCCTCTATGCTTACAGCTTCCCGTGGGTGTTGGTTTGATACCGTTTGGGGACAGCCAAGGAGGCATCTGCAGGCAACAAAGGTAGGTGTGTGCTTGTGTGTGTGTTTCCTATGCAGATCCTAAGCCCAGTGTCACATGCAAGTAGGAGGAGTAAGAAGGGTTCCTGGCAAATCCGGGTTATGGATTGCATTTAAAAAGGCCCCGTGGGAGTGCAATGGGCCCCTGTCTTGCTGCTTAGCAATAATGGTATGGGTTTAGGTTCTGCTGTGTGTACTGGTGGTTGACTGCCCCCCAGCCCAGAGTGTGCATGGAAAATTGTCTGGCAGCCTCCCTGACAGCAAGCAGTGATAGTGCCCATGAAGGGGACCTTGTTGGGCCCGCCCCTTTCACGGTTATCGCTTCTCGGCCTTTTGGCTAAGATCAAGTGTAGTATCTGTTCTTATCAGTTTAATATCTGATACGTCCCCTATCTGCGGACCATATATTAAATGGATTTTTGAGAACGGGGGCCGATTTCGAAGCTTGCTTCCGTCGCCCTATGCATTGACCCGATATGGCAGTATCTTCGGGTACAGTGCACCACCCCCTTACAGGGTTAAAAAGAAAGATTCCTACTTTCATTGCTACCTGCTTGCTGGCTAGCCAGCTAGCCAGCCCTGTGGGCCTTGCTGCTGCTGCAGCCAAAAAACAAAAGGTGGTGCTGCTGCTGCTTCTGCTTCTGCTTGTGTCTGGCCGCTGTTGGAGCGTCCAGGCACAGGACTTCTGCTGCTGCTGACTAAATGGCCTCCTTAATTGGATCATTTGAGTACCAGCACACCTGTGCAGGTAGGGCATGACATGATAGGCAGCTGCCTTGATAGCGGGTGGGTGCTGAATGTTCCTAATTGACAAAATAAGATTAATGCTTATGAAGAAATATAAAATCTCAATCCCTTCCCCAATATCGCGCCACACCCCTACCCCTTAATTCCCTGGTTGAACTTGATGGACATATGTCTTTTTTCGACCGTACTAACTATGTAACTATGTAACATAACATGGGGGGGGGGGGTCTCCTGGCTGTTCACACAGGTGTGTCATTGCTGTACATTGACCATGCATTGCTTCTGTGGTATTGCAAAGGCAAAGACAAATGCTTCCAGCCATCCATTGCACTAATGGATTGGTCATCAGCTGGCTGTCTATGTCCCGCATCAATATAGACCAAAGTACAGAGGGTTAGGCTATGCTATTGTGCACCTACCTGATGCATCAGAAGGTGCGAGGCCCTTGCTAAATTCTGTGCACAGACTTTGAGATCTATGCTTTAGACTGTATCTAAACCTGCTCCAACATGGACTGACATTCTGGCCTACTTTCAGCCGATGCGACTTGTCTGTCGCTGAACAGTCGCTTTTTATGTATTCAGCACCTATGTATAATGTTGTAAAAAGGCTCTAGAAGCTAAAGTCGCAGAAATGTCACACATATTTGGCCTGCAACTTTCTGTGCGACAAATTCAGACAGGAAAAATCAGTATAAATCCTTAGAAAATTATCCCCCAGTGTCTCCATCTGCTGGCAGTATTGAATAAGCATTGCTGCACTGATGGGGTATGCATTAGACGAAAAAAAAGAAGAAAAAGAAGAATAATACGCCCAGAAAAGAGGCGAAAAGGAGAAAAACGTAAAAAAACGTGAAAAAAAAGTAAGAGGAAGAGAAGGGAAAAAAAGGTGGAAATGGGTTTAAAAGTGATTTCGGCGGAGAAATATATATATATATATATATATATATATATATATATATATATATATACGCGCACACACACACATATATATAAACGTATTCTCCGTTGAGATATTGCAGCCGCTGCTGTGTCCAGGCCCAGGAGCCTTAGCACTGTGCTGTGATGTCACTCAATACCACTGACATCACTAGGTGTAAACAACATCTCTCCTTTGCTGTGTATGTGACTATGGAGCTGTTTGGTGATGTCGTCTATTATGGCCTTCATAGAAGCAACAGGAGATTGTTGCATCCATCTAGAACCCTCAGAACTACAGTGCTATGATGTCACTCACTTCCACAGGCCTTGCAGAGTGTAAACAACAACAACCCAGCTTTGTTGTGTATGTAACCATAGGGATTTGTGATGTCACCTAGAACCTTCACAGCAGCGACAGCTTTATGAGGAGCATCAGCACTGCTCTGCCTGAGCAGAACCATCACCGCCATAGGTTGTCAAATAACCCGGATTTAACCCACACAGGTAAGTCCAATGGGGTGCAGGCATGTCCTCTATGCTTACAGCTTCCCGTGGGTGTTGGTTTGATACCGTTTGGGGACAGCCAAGGAGGCATCTGCAGGCAACAAAGGTAGGTGTGTGCTTGTGTGTGTGTTTCCTATGCAGATCCTAAGCCCAGTGTCACATGCAAGTAGGAGGAGTAAGAAGGGTTCCTGGCAAATCCGGGTTATGGATTGCATTTAAAAAGGCCCCGTGGGAGTGCAATGGGCCCCTGTCTTGCTGCTTAGCAATAATGGTATGGGTTTAGGTTCTGCTGTGTGTACTGGTGGTTGACTGCCCCCCAGCCCAGAGTGTGCATGGAAAATTGTCTGGCAGCCTCCCTGACAGCAAGCAGTGATAGTGCCCATGAAGGGGACCTTGTTGGGCCCGCCCCTTTCACGGTTATCGCTTCTCGGCCTTTTGGCTAAGATCAAGTGTAGTATCTGTTCTTATCAGTTTAATATCTGATACGTCCCCTATCTGGGGACCATATATTAAATGGATTTTTGAGAACGGGGGCCGATTTCGAAGCTTGCTTCCGTCGCCCTATGCATTGACCCGATATGGCAGTATCTTCGGGTACAGTGCACCACCCCCTTACAGGGTTAAAAAGAAAGATTCCTACTTTCATTGCTACCTGCTTGCTGGCTAGCCAGCTAGCCAGCCCTGTGGGCCTTGCTGCTGCTGCAGCCAAAAAACAAAAGGTGGTGCTGCTGCTGCTTCTGCTTCTGCTTGTGTCTGGCCGCTGTTGGAGCGTCCAGGCACAGGACTTCTGCTGCTGCTGACTAAATGGCCTCCTTAATTGGATCATTTGAGTAGCCAGCACACCTGTGCAGGTAGGGCATGACATGATAGGCAGCTGCCTTGATAGCGGGTGGGTGCTGAATGTTCCTAATTGACAAAATAAGATTAATGCTTATGAAGAAATATAAAATCTCATCCCTTCCCCAATATCGCGCCACACCCCTACCCCTTAATTCCCTGGTTGAACTTGATGGACATATGTCTTTTTTCGACCGTACTAACTATGTAACTATGTAACATAACATGGGGGGGGGGGTCTCCTGGCTGTTCACACAGGTGTGTCATTGCTGTACATTGACCATGCATTGCTTCTGTGGTATTGCAAAGGCAAAGACAAATGCTTCCAGCCATCCATTGCACTAATGGATTGGTCATCAGCTGGCTGTCTATGTCCCGCATCAATATAGACCAAAGTACAGAGGGTTAGGCTATGCTATTGTGCACCTACCTGATGCATCAGAAGGTGCGAGGCCCTTGCTAAATTCTGTGCACAGACTTTGAGATCTATGCTTTAGACTGTATCTAAACCTGCTCCAACATGGACTGACATTCTGGCCTACTTTCAGCCGATGCGACTTGTCTGTCGCTGAACAGTCGCTTTTTATGTATTCAGCACCTATGTATAATGTTGTAAAAAGGCTCTAGAAGCTAAAGTCGCAGAAATGTCACACATATTTGGCCTGCAACTTTCTGTGCGACAAATTCAGACAGGAAAAATCAGTATAAATCCTTAGAAAATTATCCCCCAGTGTCTCCATCTGCTGGCGGTATTGAATAAGCATTGCTGCACTGATGGGGTATGCATTAGACGAAAAAAAAGAAGAAAAAGAAGAATAATACGCCCAGAAAAGAGGCGAAAAGGAGAAAAACGTAAAAAAACGTGAAAAAAAAGTAAGAGGAAGAGAAGGGAAAAAAAGGTGGAAATGGGTTTAAAAGTGATTTCGGCGGAGAATATATATATATATATATATATATATATATATATATATATATATATACGCGCACACACACACATATATATAAACGTATTCTCCGTTGAGATATTGCAGCCGCTGCTGTGTCCAGGCCCAGGAGCCTTAGCACTGTGCTGTGATGTCACTCAATACCACTGACATCACTAGGTGTAAACAACAGGTGTAAACAACATCTCTCCTTTGCTGTGTATGTGACTATGGAGCTGTTTGGTGATGTCGTCTATTATGGCCTTCATAGAAGCAACAGGAGATTGTTGCATCCATCTAGAACCCTCAGAACTACAGTGCTATGATGTCACTCACTTCCACAGGCCTTGCAGAGTGTAAACAACAACAACCCAGCTTTGTTGTGTATGTAACCATAGGGATTTGTGATGTCACCTAGAACCTTCACAGCAGCGACAGCTTTATGAGGAGCATCAGCACTGCTCTGCCTGAGCAGAACCATCACCGCCATAGGTTGTCAAATAACCCGGATTTAACCCACACAGGTAAGTCCAATGGGGTGCAGGCATGTCCTCTATGCTTACAGCTTCCCGTGGGTGTTGGTTTGATACCGTTTGGGGACAGCCAAGGAGGCATCTGCAGGCAACAAAGGTAGGTGTGTGCTTGTGTGTGTGTTTCCTATGCAGATCCTAAGCCCAGTGTCACATGCAAGTAGGAGGAGTAAGAAGGGTTCCTGGCAAATCCGGGTTATGGATTGCATTTAAAAAGGCCCCGTGGGAGTGCAATGGGCCCCTGTCTTGCTGCTTAGCAATAATGGTATGGGTTTAGGTTCTGCTGTGTGTACTGGTGGTTGACTGCCCCCCAGCCCAGAGTGTGCATGGAAAATTGTCTGGCAGCCTCCCTGACAGCAAGCAGTGATAGTGCCCATGAAGGGCACTTTGTTGGGCCCGCCCCTTTCACGGTTATCGCTTCTCGGCCTTTTGGCTAAGATCAAGTGTAGTATCTGTTCTTATCAGTTTAATATCTGATACGTCCCCTATCTGGGGACCATATATTAAATGGATTTTTGAGAACGGGGGCCGATTTCGAAGCTTGCTTCCGTCGCCCTATGCATTGACCCGATATGGCAGTATCTTCGGGTACAGTGCACCACCCCCTTACAGGGTTAAAAAGAAAGATTCCTACTTTCATTGCTACCTGCTTGCTGGCTAGCCAGCTAGCCAGCCCTGTGGGCCTTGCTGCTGCTGCAGCCAAAAAACAAAAGGTGGTGCTGCTGCTGCTTCTGCTTCTGCTTGTGTCTGGCCGCTGTTGGAGCGTCCAGGCACAGGACTTTTGCTGCTGCTGACTAAATGGCCTCCTTAATTGGATCATTTGAGTAGCCAGCACACCTGTGCAGGTAGGGCATGACATGATAGGCAGCTGCCTTGATAGCGGGTGGGTGCTGAATGTTCCTAATTGACAAAATAAGATTAATGCTTATGAAGAAATATAAAATCTCATCCCTTCCCCAATATCGCGCCACACCCCTACCCCTTAATTCCCTGGTTGAACTTGATGGACATATGTCTTTTTTCGACCGTACTAACTATGTAACTATGTAACATAACATGGGGGGGGGGGTCTCCTGGCTGTTCACACAGGTGTGTCATTGCTGTACATTGACCATGCATTGCTTCTGTGGTATTGCAAAGGCAAAGACAAATGCTTCCAGCCATCCATTGCACTAATGGATTGGTCATCAGCTGGCTGTCTATGTCCCGCATCAATATAGACCAAAGTACAGAGGGTTAGGCTATGCTATTGTGCACCTACCTGATGCATCAGAAGGTGCGAGGCCCTTGCTAAATTCTGTGCACAGACTTTGAGATCTATGCTTTAGACTGTATCTAAACCTGCTCCAACATGGACTGACATTCTGGCCTACTTTCAGCCGATGCGACTTGTCTGTCGCTGAACAGTCGCTTTTTATGTATTCAGCACCTATGTATAATGTTGTAAAAAGGCTCTAGAAGCTAAAGTCGCAGAAATGTCACACATATTTGGCCTGCAACTTTCTGTGCGACAAATTCAGACAGGAAAAATCAGTATAAATCCTTAGAAAATTATCCCCCAGTGTCTCCATCTGCTGGCGGTATTGAATAAGCATTGCTGCACTGATGGGGTATGCATTAGACGAAAAAAAAGAAGAAAAAGAAGAATAATACGCCCAGAAAAGAGGCGAAAAGGAGAAAAACGTAAAAAAACGTGAAAAAAAAGTAAGAGGAAGAGAAGGGAAAAAAAGGTGGAAATGGGTTTAAAAGTGATTTCGGCGGAGAAATATATATATATATATATATATATATATATATATATATATATATACGCGCACACACACACATATATATAAACGTATTCTCCGTTGAGATATTGCAGCCGCTGCTGTGTCCAGGCCCAGGAGCCTTAGCACTGTGCTGTGATGTCACTCAATACCACTGACATCACTAGGTGTAAACAACATCTCTCCTTTGCTGTGTATGTGACTATGGAGCTGTTTGGTGATGTCGTCTATTATGGCCTTCATAGAAGCAACAGGAGATTGTTGCATCCATCTAGAACCCTCAGAACTACAGTGCTATGATGTCACTCACTTCCACAGGCCTTGCAGAGTGTAAACAACAACAACCCAGCTTTGTTGTGTATGTAACCATAGGGATTTGTGATGTCACCTAGAACCTTCACAGCAGCGACAGCTTTATGAGGAGCATCAGCACTGCTCTGCCTGAGCAGAACCATCACCGCCATAGGTTGTCAAATAACCCGGATTTAACCCACACAGGTAAGTCCAATGGGGTGCAGGCATGTCCTCTATGCTTACAGCTTCCCGTGGGTGTTGGTTTGATACCGTTTGGGGACAGCCAAGGAGGCATCTGCAGGCAACAAAGGTAGGTGTGTGCTTGTGTGTGTGTTTCCTATGCAGATCCTAAGCCCAGTGTCACATGCAAGTAGGAGGAGTAAGAAGGGTTCCTGGCAAATCCGGGTTATGGATTGCATTTAAAAAGGCCCCGTGGGAGTGCAATGGGCCCCTGTCTTGCTGCTTAGCAATAATGGTATGGGTTTAGGTTCTGCTGTGTGTACTGGTGGTTGACTGCCCCCCAGCCCAGAGTGTGCATGGAAAATTGTCTGGCAGCCTCCCTGACAGCAAGCAGTGATAGTGCCCATGAAGGGCACTTTGTTGGGCCCGCCCCTTTCACGGTTATCGCTTCTCGGCCTTTTGGCTAAGATCAAGTGTAGTATCTGTTCTTATCAGTTTAATATCTGATACGTCCCCTATCTGGGGACCATATATTAAATGGATTTTTGAGAACGGGGGCCGATTTCGAAGCTTGCTTCCGTCGCCCTATGCATTGACCCGATATGGCAGTATCTTCGGGTACAGTGCACCACCCCCTTACAGGGTTAAAAAGAAAGATTCCTACTTTCATTGCTACCTGCTTGCTGGCTAGCCAGCTAGCCAGCCCTGTGGGCCTTGCTGCTGCTGCAGCCAAAAAACAAAAGGTGGTGCTGCTGCTGCTTCTGCTTCTGCTTGTGTCTGGCCGCTGTTGGAGCGTCCAGGCACAGGACTTTTGCTGCTGCTGACTAAATGGCCTCCTTAATTGGATCATTTGAGTAGCCAGCACACCTGTGCAGGTAGGGCATGACATGATAGGCAGCTGCCTTGATAGCGGGTGGGTGCTGAATGTTCCTAATTGACAAAATAAGATTAATGCTTATGAAGAAATATAAAATCTCATCCCTTCCCCAATATCGCGCCACACCCCTACCCCTTAATTCCCTGGTTGAACTTGATGGACATATGTCTTTTTTCGACCGTACTAACTATGTAACTATGTAACATAACATGGGGGGGGGGGTCTCCTGGCTGTTCACACAGGTGTGTCATTGCTGTACATTGACCATGCATTGCTTCTGTGGTATTGCAAAGGCAAAGACAAATGCTTCCAGCCATCCATTGCACTAATGGATTGGTCATCAGCTGGCTGTCTATGTCCCGCATCAATATAGACCAAAGTACAGAGGGTTAGGCTATGCTATTGTGCACCTACCTGATGCATCAGAAGGTGCGAGGCCCTTGCTAAATTCTGTGCACAGACTTTGAGATCTATGCTTTAGACTGTATCTAAACCTGCTCCAACATGGACTGACATTCTGGCCTACTTTCAGCCGATGCGACTTGTCTGTCGCTGAACAGTCGCTTTTTATGTATTCAGCACCTATGTATAATGTTGTAAAAAGGCTCTAGAAGCTAAAGTCGCAGAAATGTCACACATATTTGGCCTGCAACTTTCTGTGCGACAAATTCAGACAGGAAAAATCAGTATAAATCCTTAGAAAATTATCCCCCAGTGTCTCCATCTGCTGGCGGTATTGAATAAGCATTGCTGCACTGATGGGGTATGCATTAGACGAAAAAAAAGAAGAAAAAGAAGAATAATACGCCCAGAAAAGAGGCGAAAAGGAGAAAAACGTAAAAAAACGTGAAAAAAAAGTAAGAGGAAGAGAAGGGAAAAAAAGGTGGAAATGGGTTTAAAAGTGATTTCGGCGGAGAATATATATATATATATATATATATATATATATATATATATACGCGCACACACACACATATATATAAACGTATTCTCCGTTGAGATATTGCAGCCGCTGCTGTGTCCAGGCCCAGGAGCCTTAGCACTGTGCTGTGATGTCACTCAATACCACTGACATCACTAGGTGTAAACAACATCTCTCCTTTGCTGTGTATGTGACTATGGAGCTGTTTGGTGATGTCGTCTATTATGGCCTTCATAGAAGCAACAGGAGATTGTTGCATCCATCTAGAACCCTCAGAACTACAGTGCTATGATGTCACTCACTTCCACAGGCCTTGCAGAGTGTAAACAACAACAACCCAGCTTTGTTGTGTATGTAACCATAGGGATTTGTGATGTCACCTAGAACCTTCACAGCAGCGACAGCTTTATGAGGAGCATCAGCACTGCTCTGCCTGAGCAGAACCATCACCGCCATAGGTTGTCAAATAACCCGGATTTAACCCACACAGGTAAGTCCAATGGGGTGCAGGCATGTCCTCTATGCTTACAGCTTCCCGTGGGTGTTGGTTTGATACCGTTTGGGGACAGCCAAGGAGGCATCTGCAGGCAACAAAGGTAGGTGTGTGCTTGTGTGTGTGTTTCCTATGCAGATCCTAAGCCCAGTGTCACATGCAAGTAGGAGGAGTAAGAAGGGTTCCTGGCAAATCCGGGTTATGGATTGCATTTAAAAAGGCCCCGTGGGAGTGCAATGGGCCCCTGTCTTGCTGCTTAGCAATAATGGTATGGGTTTAGGTTCTGCTGTGTGTACTGGTGGTTGACTGCCCCCCAGCCCAGAGTGTGCATGGAAAATTGTCTGGCAGCCTCCCTGACAGCAAGCAGTGATAGTGCCCATGAAGGGGACCTTGTTGGGCCCGCCCCTTTCACGGTTATCGCTTCTCGGCCTTTTGGCTAAGATCAAGTGTAGTATCTGTTCTTATCAGTTTAATATCTGATACGTCCCCTATCTGGGGACCATATATTAAATGGATTTTTGAGAACGGGGGCCGATTTCGAAGCTTGCTTCCGTCGCCCTATGCATTGACCCGATATGGCAGTATCTTCGGGTACAGTGCACCACCCCCTTACAGGGTTAAAAAGAAAGATTCCTACTTTCATTGCTACCTGCTTGCTGGCTAGCCAGCTAGCCAGCCCTGTGGGCCTTGCTGCTGCTGCAGCCAAAAAACAAAAGGTGGTGCTGCTGCTGCTTCTGCTTGTGTCTGTCCGCTGTTGGAGCGTCCAGGCACAGGACTTCTGCTGCTGCTGACTAAATGGCCTCCTTAATTGGATCATTTGAGTAGCCAGCACACCTGTGCAGGTAGGGCATGACATGATAGGCAGCTGCCTTGATAGCGGGTGGGTGCTGAATGTTCCTAATTGACAAAATAAGATTAATGCTTATGAAGAAATATAAAATCTCATCCCTTCCCCAATATCGCGCCACACCCCTACCCCTTAATTCCCTGGTTGAACTTGATGGACATATGTCTTTTTTCGACCGTACTAACTATGTAACTATGTAACATAACATGGGGGGGGGGGGTCTCCTGGCTGTTCACACAGGTGTGTCATTGCTGTACATTGACCATGCATTGCTTCTGTGGTATTGCAAAGGCAAAGACAAATGCTTCCAGCCATCCATTGCACTAATGGATTGGTCATCAGCTGGCTGTCTATGTCCCGCATCAATATAGACCAAAGTACAGAGGGTTAGGCTATGCTATTGTGCACCTACCTGATGCATCAGAAGGTGCGAGGCCCTTGCTAAATTCTGTGCACAGACTTTGAGATCTATGCTTTAGACTGTATCTAAACCTGCTCCAACATGGACTGACATTCTGGCCTACTTTCAGCCGATGCGACTTGTCTGTCGCTGAACAGTCGCTTTTTATGTATTCAGCACCTATGTATAATGTTGTAAAAAGGCTCTAGAAGCTAAAGTCGCAGAAATGTCACACATATTTGGCCTGCAACTTTCTGTGCGACAAATTCAGACAGGAAAAATCAGTATAAATCCTTAGAAAATCATCCCCCAGTGTCTCCATCTGCTGGCGGTATTGAATAAGCATTGCTGCACTGATGGGGTATGCATTAGACGAAAAAAAAGAAGAAAAAGAAGAATAATACGCCCAGAAAAGAGGCGAAAAGGAGAAAAACGTAAAAAAACGTGAAAAAAAAGTAAGAGGAAGAGAAGGGAAAAAAAGGTGGAAATGGGTTTAAAAGTGATTTCGGCGGAGAAATATATATATATATATATATATATATATATATATATATAAGCGCACACACACACATATATATAAACGTATTCTCCGTTGAGATATTGCAGCCGCTGCTGTGTCCAGGCCCAGGAGCCTTAGCACTGTGCTGTGATGTCACTCAATACCACTGACATCACTAGGTGTAAACAACATCTCTCCTTTGCTGTGTATGTGACTATGGAGCTGTTTGGTGATGTCGTCTATTATGGCCTTCATAGAAGCAACAGGAGATTGTTGCATCCATCTAGAACCCTCAGAACTACAGTGCTATGATGTCACTCACTTCCACAGGCCTTGCAGAGTGTAAACAACAACAACCCAGCTTTGTTGTGTATGTAACCATAGGGATTTGTGATGTCACCTAGAACCTTCACAGCAGCGACAGCTTTATGAGGAGCATCAGCACTGCTCTGCCTGAGCAGAACCATCACCGCCATAGGTTGTCAAATAACCCGGATTTAACCCACACAGGTAAGTCCAATGGGGTGCAGGCATGTCCTCTATGCTTACAGCTTCCCGTGGGTGTTGGTTTGATACCGTTTGGGGACAGCCAAGGAGGCATCTGCAGGCAACAAAGGTAGGTGTGTGCTTGTGTGTGTGTTTCCTATGCAGATCCTAAGCCCAGTGTCACATGCAAGTAGGAGGAGTAAGAAGGGTTCCTGGCAAATCCGGGTTATGGATTGCATTTAAAAAGGCCCCGTGGGAGTGCAATGGGCCCCTGTCTTGCTGCTTAGCAATAATGGTATGGGTTTAGGTTCTGCTGTGTGTACTGGTGGTTGACTGCCCCCCAGCCCAGAGTGTGCATGGAAAATTGTCTGGCAGCCTCCCTGACAGCAAGCAGTGATAGTGCCCATGAAGGGGACCTTGTTGGGCCCGCCCCTTTCACGGTTATCGCTTCTCGGCCTTTTGGCTAAGATCAAGTGTAGTAATACAGGAGATCTGGTCAGAAGGTACTCGGGTACCCCTCTCCTCGGCCTTGTGGGATCGCCCAGGTTTATTGCCTGGGCTTCACCCACTTGTTGCTATTGGGGAGAGGGCCTAGTCCCAGGGTAACGAGTAGCGATCGCCTCTCAAGACCTTCGGGTGGAGAGAGGTTAGAACCATGGATGATGATCCGGATCCAGGTTCTGTGCCGGCATATGCAAGGATTAAAAACACCGTGAGAGTCATTCTCACGGATGATACCAAAAGGGCGGACGATTTGAAATTCGTAGTAGAGGACGTGCTCGGAGGAGTTTTCGGAATACAGAAGGGCGAGATATTGGCAATCCAGGACTACCCGAAGCGTAAAATTTTTGATGTGACGTTCACACAAAATGGCATCCACAGAGATTTTGTTACCAGAGCTGCTGCGAGTAAAGACAAAAAGCTTCAGGGTGTCCGGATTATTGAGCACGTTCTAGACGATATTAAGCTGGTGGTAGTAAAGATGTATTCCCCTTTTGCCAACCTACACGATGTTGAGTTGTTTTTACAAGTCTATTTTAGTAAGGTTGAGTGCAGAGGAAAAATCATGAACAGCTGTGGCATCTGGACATCTAAGTGGAGATTTCAGGTTACATGCAAAAAAGATGACAGATTGCCAGGGGGAATACAACTACCACCAGCTCGTTTTAAAATAAATAATATGTGTGGCGACCTCTTTTATGCGGGGATGCCAAGCTACTGCAGGAAGTGTCACAGATATGGACACACAAAAGAAAACTGTGAAAGTACATGCAAAAAATGTGGTAGCACACAGCACGAGACAGAGAAATGCACAAGAGGGAAGAGGTGCAATTTCTGTCAACAATTCGGTCACCTTTTCTCCTCTTGTCCCCACAGACATAGGACGGAGCAGCAGTGGCAACCCTGGAGGCAGCAAGGACAGCAACCGGGACACCAGCCGAGGCAAGCAGAGCCAGTGATTACCCCCCCACAAGAGGTAAGCGGTGAGATGGAGAAGGAGAAAGACCCCCCTCAGGCAAAAGGAGGGGACCCTAAAGAGCAGAGGATGGCCAAAAAACGTGCAAGTGGTGGAAAAACTGGCCCCCAGGAGCATGCTGGGTTAAGAGAGGAGCGGACGGCGGCCGAATCCGCTCCTCAGCAACCTCTGGCTCAGGGTCCCCCTGAGAGCGATGATCCGGGTGGAGAGGTGAAGGTTAAAAGGCGGAGGGGCTCCAGAAGACTCTATTCGGAGGCGGTCCAGGGGGAGCCGATGGAAGTACCTGCGGATGCAGGGAACCCAAGTGACGTTCCTCCACAGGTCCCCATAGGGGATACCCCCCCTCCTCCCTGCCAGGAGGAGGTTTCAGGGGTGACCGTCTCTGAGGTACCAGAGACGGAACTAAGTGAACACCCGACCCCTATGGAGGGGCAAGAGGTGGAAGAACCCAATGAGTCTGGAGCCCTGATTGCCAGGATGCCCGAGAACAACTATGCCTCAATCATGATGGAGGAGGGGGGTCGGCTGAGTGATGGTGCCTCCTCTCCTGCTTCCTCTATGCGTACAGTTGAGTCAGATTTTGGGGGGTATGAGGCTTCGGAGGGGGAATCAGAGGTGTAAGACGTTTTCTTGTACATTCCCATGGCTGAGTTGTCCGGTCTGTCCTTGAACGTGAGAAGTGTGAGCGCCAGAGTAAGAAGGGTTGCCCTATTTAATTACTTGTCGGTTTTTGCTGCTTCCGTCCTTTTCCTGCAGGAATGTGGCATCCCGCACAGATTAAATTATAAAGAATATGAAGATGATTGGGTGCACGGTCCATCAGTCTGGTCTGGATCAAATGAGTCCAGATCAGCAGGGGTCGCCATACTTTTTAAAGGGAACGTTTTAATTGAGAGTTTTAACGAAATTTTACCAGGCAGAATTTTATTGGTCAACGCTTTTATTAATGGTATTAAATGGCAGTTTTTAAATTTTTATGGTTCTCCTGATAAGAATGAAAGAATAAAAATGTTGGAGATTTTACCCCTTTTTATTAACAATTCTAGTCCTCTTGTTTTATCAGGTGATTTTAATTGTATTTTAAGGGGAGAACGCCGTTTTTCGAACGCAGTGAGTAGGAACTATGATAAGACGTCTTTTATGTTAAAAAACTTGATTTTAGATTTTAATCTCACTGATGTTTTTAAAAAATGTAATTTTAACGTACCAGAGGAAGACGGTGTTACCTGGAGCAATGCAAGCTGTAGCTCCAGGATAGATTTTATTTTTTGTTCTTATCAAGTACTGCCTTTTAACTGTGATCTTTTTACCAATGTTTTTTCTGACCATAAATTATTATATTTTAAAGTTAAAAGTGATTTTAAAAGGAGAACTGGTAGGAATGCCTGGAAGTTAAACGTGTCCCTTTTAGAAGATCCGCAGGTTTTATCAGATTTTATCACCTTTTACAAGGAATGCAGACGAGTAAAAGACCCCAACACTCCCACCAGTATCTGGTGGGAAAAAATGAAACTAAAAATAAAAGAATTTTTTATCCGTGTTGGGGTTAGGAAAGCTAAAGAAAAACGTGAATTTTATAATATCCTAAATACTCGTCTGCAAACCCTGTACAAATTCAGAGCACATGGGATGGAGGTGGAGAAGGAGGTACATGATCTTAAAAAAGAAATAACTAAGCGCCTGGAGCAGAAAGGAAAAGAAATTATCTTTAGGTCTCGAATACAGCAACTTGAGGAAAACGAGACATGCTCCAGGTATTTTTTTAAGAAAATACATGAAAATAGAAGGTTAATAGAAAACATTGAAGGAGTGAATGATGTACAGGGTATTTTAAAAAAGGTGCAAGAGTTTTATGCGGATCTTTTTAATGTAAAACACATTGATGAATGTTTTATGAATGACTCGTTAAAGGAGATCACCAATTTTTTAGATCCTGTCTCACAGTCTTTTTTATTGCAGAATATTTCAGAGCAGGAGATTTTAGAGACCGTCAAGAGTTTTAAAACAGGTAAAGTGCCTGGGCCGGATGGTATACCCATTGAATTTTATGTTACTTTTTATGGTATTTTAAAAGAAGATTTGTTCTCCCTTTTTACGGAAGTCTTTAAGTCTAAAATCCTCCCAGGCTCATGGAAGAAGGGTGATGTCTCCCTGCTATTCAAAAAGGGAGACCGGTCGGAACTCAAAAACTGGAGACCAATCACCCTTCTGAACTGCGACTATAAAATAATGGCGAAACTGTGTGCTAACCGCTTAAAGAACGTAATCCATAAAATAATTCATACAAACCAAGTCTGTGGGGTGCCTGGGAGGAGTTTATGGGAGAACCTAAACCTTTTAAGGATGTAATTAGCGACACCAAATTAAGAAAAGGAAAGCTGGCGGTTTTATCCATAGATTTTGAAAAAGCTTTCGACAGGGTGTCACATTTTTATCTTTTTAAGGTTTTAGAGAAAATGGGTATACCTGATGGCTTTTTATTGTCTCTTAGAGCTTTTTATGATAACTGTACTAGTAAAATTTTAGTAAATGGTTTTAAGACACAGGGCGTGATTTTAAATTCCGGAGTGAAGCAGGGGTGTCCCTTGTCCCCACTACTCTTCATTTGCGCAATAGAGCCTCTTTTATGTACAATACGAAAGGATAAGCAGATCCATGGAGTCCCCCTGCCAGGAGGAGGGGGACTAGAGGCGAAGGTAGTGGGGTACATGGACGATGTTGCGGTGTTTTGCAGGGACACCCCATCGCTTCTGAAGACGCTAAAACAGATTCAATATTTTAATTGTGCCTCCGGTTTTAAAGTCAATTTTAACAAAAGTAACATTTTAAACATAGGCGGAATGCCTTTGTATGATGTGCCCGTCCCTGTGTCTGAGTTGGTGCAGATTTTAGGTGTCTCCTTTGACGAGTCTAATAATGGTTTTAATAGCTGGGACTTGGTGGCTCAAAAAATAAATAAGAAAATATGTATGTGGAACATGCGAGAACTTACAATGGAAGGGAAGGTTTTAATTACAAAAATGGTGCTTTTACCTATTTTATTGTATTTAAGTCTGGTTTTCCCACCCCCCGAAATGGTTCTAAAGAAAATAACAAAAGCTTGTTTTACTTTCTTTTGGAGTTCTAAGAGCGAAAAATTAAAGAGACAAATTGTGATAAAACCGAACTCCAGGGGCGGTAAGGACTTTCCAGATTTTAAAGCTTTCCTTTTAATAAAGTTTTTTAGCATGTGTTTTACTACTGTTTTTAAAGATAGCTACTGGTCTTATTTTGTTCGTTTTAATACTGGTTATTTTATGCGGAGGAACGGCTGGTTTTCTACAGTTTTAAGTTGCCCTTATTCTTTGAATTTACCCCCTCAATACATGATTTTAGGAAAAATTTTAAACTTATATAATTTTAAAGGTAAAAGTGTTCAGGATCTGTGCAATAGCAAAAAACTACTAAAGGAAATAAAAGAAACCAGTACCGTGACTCCCATCAAAAATTTTAACGAACAGAAGTGTATACAGATTTGGAAGATGTTGAGTATTAATTATCTTTTTAATTCACAGAAGGACCTGGCCTGGAGCTGCGCACACGAGTGTCTTCCATGCCGGGCATTCCAGCACCGAAGAGGATTATCCAACTCTGCAACCTGCCCGAGGGAGGGATGCCGACAAGAGGAGACCGTGCACCATCTAATATGGACTTGTTTTTACTCGCAGAAAATATGGACAAAGATACTCCCTCTGGTAAAAAGGATAACTGGACTAAAAGACTTAAATATTGCAGTGGTTTTTTATGGTTGCCTGGAATGCCCAACACGGACTCAAGAGACTATTGCATGGAAGATCATAAACTGTGTGAAGGCAGCTCTGCGGAAGGCCAGGAATATTTTATTGTTCAAGCATGAGGTTTTATCTGTGAAGGACATTTTATCTATCTGTTTTTATGAAATGTACCAGTACTATCTTTTAGACAAGAAGAGATTTCCGCTTTTATCTAGAAAATGGTTTTTAAAAGAATGGAATTCTATCTTGTAAAGCCACCAAGTGCCCATTTTATGTTTTAATATGTTGTAAATATGTTATTTATATGTAACTGTATTTATTGACATATTTGCACAACTTTGTTAACATTATTTAATTTTTAATAAAGTTGCCCCCGTAAGGGTAGTCAAGTTAAAAAAAAATCTGTTCTTATCAGTTTAATATCTGATACGTCCCCTATTTGGGGACCATATATTAAATGGATTTTTGAGAACGGGGGCCGATTTCGAAGCTTGCTTCCGTCGCCCTATGCATTGACCCGATATGGCAGTATCTTCGGGTACAGTGCACCACCCCCTTACAGGGTTAAAAAGAAAGATTCCTACTTTCATTGCTACCTGCTTGCTGGCTAGCCAGCTAGCCAGCCCTGTGGGCCTTGCTGCTGCTGCAGCCAAAAAACAAAAGGTGGTGCTGCTGCTGCTTCTGCTGCTTCTGCTTGTGTCTGGCCGCTGTTGGAGCGTCCAGGCACAGGACTTCTGCTGCTGCTGACTAAATGGCCTCCTTAATTGGATCATTTGAGTAGCCAGCACACCTGTGCAGGTAGGGCATGACATGATAGGCAGCTGCCTTGATAGCGGGTGGGTGCTGAATGTTCCTAATTGACAAAATAAGATTAATGCTTATGAAGAAATATAAAATCTCATCCCTTCCCCAATATCGCGCCACACCCCTACCCCTTAATTCCCTGGTTGAACTTGATGGACATATGTCTTTTTTCGACCGTACTAACTATGTAACTATGTAACATAACATGGGGGGGGGGGGGGGTCTCCTGGCTGTTCACACAGGTGTGTCATTGCTGTACATTGACCATGCATTGCTTCTGTGGTATTGCAAAGGCAAAGACAAATGCTTCCAGCCATCCATTGCACTAATGGATTGGTCATCAGCTGGCTGTCTATGTCCCGCATCAATATAGACCAAAGTACAGAGGGTTAGGCTATGCTATTGTGCACCTACCTGATGCATCAGAAGGTGCGAGGCCCTTGCTAAATTCTGTGCACAGACTTTGAGATCTATGCTTTAGACTGTATCTAAACCTGCTCCAACATGGACTGACATTCTGGCCTACTTTCAGCCGATGCGACTTGTCTGTCGCTGAACAGTCGCTTTTTATGTATTCAGCACCTATGTATAATGTTGTAAAAAGGCTCTAGAAGCTAAAGTCGCAGAAATGTCACACATATTTGGCCTGCAACTTTCTGTGCGACAAATTCAGACAGGAAAAATCAGTATAAATCCTTAGAAAATTATCCCCCAGTGTCTCCATCTGCTGGCGGTATTGAATAAGCATTGCTGCACTGATGGGGTATGCATTAGACGAAAAAAAAGAAGAAAAAGAAGAATAATACGCCCAGAAAAGAGGCGAAAAGGAGAAAAACGTAAAAAAACGTGAAAAAAAAGTAAGAGGAAGAGAAGGGAAAAAAAGGTGGAAATGGGTTTAAAAGTGATTTCGGCGGAGAAATATATATATATATATATATATATATATATATATATATATATATATACGCGCACACACACATATATATATAAACGTATTCTCCGTTGAGATATTGCAGCCGCTGCTGTGTCCAGGCCCAGGAGCCTTAGCACTGTGCTGTGATGTCACTCAATACCACTGACATCACTAGGTGTAAACAACATCTCTCCTTTGCTGTGTATGTGACTATGGAGCTGTTTGGTGATGTCGTCTATTATGGCCTTCATAGAAGCAACAGGAGATTGTTGCATCCATCTAGAACCCTCAGAACTACAGTGCTATGATGTCACTCACTTCCACAGGCCTTGCAGAGTGTAAACAACAACAACCCAGCTTTGTTGTGTATGTAACCATAGGGATTTGTGATGTCACCTAGAACCTTCACAGCAGCGACAGCTTTATGAGGAGCATCAGCACTGCTCTGCCTGAGCAGAACCATCACCGCCATAGGTTGTCAAATAACCCGGATTTAACCCACACAGGTAAGTCCAATGGGGTGCAGGCATGTCCTCTATGCTTACAGCTTCCCGTGGGTGTTGGTTTGATACCATTTGGGGACAGCCAAGGAGGCATCTGCAGGCAACAAAGGTAGGTGTGTGCTTGTGTGTGTGTTTCCTATGCAGATCCTAAGCCCAGTGTCACATGCAAGTAGGAGGAGTAAGAAGGGTTCCTGGCAAATCCGGGTTATGGATTGCATTTAAAAAGGCCCCGTGGGAGTGCAATGGGCCCCTGTCTTGCTGCTTAGCAATAATGGTATGGGTTTAGGTTCTGCTGTGTGTACTGGTGGTTGACTGCCCCCCAGCCCAGAGTGTGCATGGAAAATTGTCTGGCAGCCTCCCTGACAGCAAGCAGTGATAGTGCCCATGAAGGGGACCTTGTTGGGCCCGCCCCTTTCACGGTTATCGCTTCTCGGCCTTTTGGCTAAGATCAAGTGTAGTATCTGTTCTTATCAGTTTAATATCTGATACGTCCCCTATCTGGGGACCATATATTAAATGGATTTTTGAGAACGGGGGCCGATTTCGAAGCTTGCTTCCGTCGCCCTATGCATTGACCCGATATGGCAGTATCTTCGGGTACAGTGCACCACCCCCTTACAGGGTTAAAAAGAAAGATTCCTACTTTCATTGCTACCTGCTTGCTGGCTAGCCAGCTAGCCAGCCCTGTGGGCCTTGCTGCTGCTGCAGCCAAAAAACAAAAGGTGGTGCTGCTGCTGCTTCTGCTGCTTCTGCTTGTGTCTGGCCGCTGTTGGAGCGTCCAGGCACAGGACTTCTGCTGCTGCTGACTAAATGGCCTCCTTAATTGGATCATTTGAGTAGCCAGCACACCTGTGCAGGTAGGGCATGACATGATAGGCAGCTGCCTTGATAGCGGGTGGGTGCTGAATGTTCCTAATTGACAAAATAAGATTAATGCTTATGAAGAAATATAAAATCTCATCCCTTCCCCAATATCGCGCCACACCCCTACCCCTTAATTCCCTGGTTGAACTTGATGGACATATGTCTTTTTTCGACCGTACTAACTATGTAACTATGTAACATAACATGGGGGGGGGGGGGGGGTCTCCTGGCTGTTCACACAGGTGTGTCATTGCTGTACATTGACCATGCATTGCTTCTGTGGTATTGCAAAGGCAAAGACAAATGCTTCCAGCCATCCATTGCACTAATGGATTGGTCATCAGCTGGCTGTCTATGTCCCGCATCAATATAGACCAAAGTACAGAGGGTTAGGCTATGCTATTGTGCACCTACCTGATGCATCAGAAGGTGCGAGGCCCTTGCTAAATTCTGTGCACAGACTTTGAGATCTATGCTTTAGACTGTATCTAAACCTGCTCCAACATGGACTGACATTCTGGCCTACTTTCAGCCGATGCGACTTGTCTGTCGCTGAACAGTCGCTTTTTATGTATTCAGCACCTATGTATAATGTTGTAAAAAGGCTCTAGAAGCTAAAGTCGCAGAAATGTCACACATATTTGGCCTGCAACTTTCTGTGCGACAAATTCAGACAGGAAAAATCAGTATAAATCCTTAGAAAATTATCCCCCAGTGTCTCCATCTGCTGGCGGTATTGAATAAGCATTGCTGCACTGATGGGGTATGCATTAGACGAAAAAAAAGAAGAAAAAGAAGAATAATACGCCCAGAAAAGAGGCGAAAAGGAGAAAAACGTAAAAAAACGTGAAAAAAAAGTAAGAGGAAGAGAAGGGAAAAAAAGGTGGAAATGGGTTTAAAAGTGATTTCGGCGGAGATATATATATATATATATATATATATATATATATATATATATATATACGCGCACACACACACATATATATAAACGTATTCTCCGTTGAGATATTGCAGCCGCTGCTGTGTCCAGGCCCAGGAGCCTTAGCACTGTGCTGTGATGTCACTCAATACCACTGACATCACTAGGTGTAAACAACATCTCTCCTTTGCTGTGTATGTGACTATGGAGCTGTTTGGTGATGTCGTCTATTATGGCCTTCATAGAAGCAACAGGAGATTGTTGCATCCATCTAGAACCCTCAGAACTACAGTGCTATGATGTCACTCACTTCCACAGGCCTTGCAGAGTGTAAACAACAACAACCCAGCTTTGTTGTGTATGTAACCATAGGGATTTGTGATGTCACCTAGAACCTTCACAGCAGCGACAGCTTTATGAGGAGCATCAGCACTGCTCTGCCTGAGCAGAACCATCACCGCCATAGGTTGTCAAATAACCCGGATTTAACCCACACAGGTAAGTCCAATGGGGTGCAGGCATGTCCTCTATGCTTACAGCTTCCCGTGGGTGTTGGTTTGATACCGTTTGGGGACAGCCAAGGAGGCATCTGCAGGCAACAAAGGTAGGTGTGTGCTTGTGTGTGTGTTTCCTATGCAGATCCTAAGCCCAGTGTCACATGCAAGTAGGAGGAGTAAGAAGGGTTCCTGGCAAATCCGGGTTATGGATTGCATTTAAAAAGGCCCCGTGGGAGTGCAATGGGCCCCTGTCTTGCTGCTTAGCAATAATGGTATGGGTTTAGGTTCTGCTGTGTGTACTGGTGGTTGACTGCCCCCCAGCCCAGAGTGTGCATGGAAAATTGTCTGGCAGCCTCCCTGACAGCAAGCAGTGATAGTGCCCATGAAGGGGACCTTGTTGGGCCCGCCCCTTTCACGGTTATCGCTTCTCGGCCTTTTGGCTAAGATCAAGTGTAGTATCTGTTCTTATCAGTTTAATATCTGATACGTCCCCTATCTGGGGACCATATATTAAATGGATTTTTGAGAACGGGGGCCGATTTCGAAGCTTGCTTCCGTCGCCCTATGCATTGACCCGATATGGCAGTATCTTCGGGTACAGTGCACCACCCCCTTACAGGGTTAAAAAGAAAGATTCCTACTTTCATTGCTACCTGCTTGCTGGCTAGCCAGCTAGCCAGCCCTGTGGGCCTTGCTGCTGCTGCAGCCAAAAAACAAAAGGTGGTGCTGCTGCTGCTTCTGCTGCTTCTGCTTGTGTCTGGCCGCTGTTGGAGCGTCCAGGCACAGGACTTCTGCTGCTGCTGACTAAATGGCCTCCTTAATTGGATCATTTGAGTAGCCAGCACACCTGTGCAGGTAGGGCATGACATGATAGGCAGCTGCCTTGATAGCGGGTGGGTGCTGAATGTTCCTAATTGACAAAATAAGATTAATGCTTATGAAGAAATATAAAATCTCATCCCTTCCCCAATATCGCGCCACACCCCTACCCCTTAATTCCCTGGTTGAACTTGATGGACATATGTCTTTTTTCGACCGTACTAACTATGTAACTATGTAACATAACATGGGGGGGGGGGGGGTCTCCTGGCTGTTCACACAGGTGTGTCATTGCTGTACATTGACCATGCATTGCTTCTGTGGTATTGCAAAGGCAAAGACAAATGCTTCCAGCCATCCATTGCACTAATGGATTGGTCATCAGCTGGCTGTCTATGTCCCGCATCAATATAGACCAAAGTACAGAGGGTTAGGCTATGCTATTGTGCACCTACCTGATGCATCAGAAGGTGCGAGGCCCTTGCTAAATTCTGTGCACAGACTTTGAGATCTATGCTTTAGACTGTATCTAAACCTGCTCCAACATGGACTGACATTCTGGCCTACTTTCAGCCGATGCGACTTGTCTGTCGCTGAACAGTCGCTTTTTATGTATTCAGCACCTATGTATAATGTTGTAAAAAGGCTCTAGAAGCTAAAGTCGCAGAAATGTCACACATATTTGGCCTGCAACTTTCTGTGCGACAAATTCAGACAGGAAAAATCAGTATAAATCCTTAGAAAATTATCCCCCAGTGTCTCCATCTGCTGGCGGTATTGAATAAGCATTGCTGCACTGATGGGGGGGTATGCATTAGACGAAGAAAAAGAAGAATAATACGCCCAGAAAAGAGGCGAAAAGGAGAAAAACGTAAAAAAACGTGAAAAAAAAGTAAGAGGAAGAGAAGGGAAAAAAAGGTGGAAATGGGTTTAAAAGTGATTTCGGCGGAGATATATATATATATATATATATATATATATATATACGCGCACACACACACATATATATAAACGTATTCTCCGTTGAGATATTGCAGCCGCTGCTGTGTCCAGGCCCAGGAGCCTTAGCACTGTGCTGTGATGTCACTCAATACCACTGACATCACTAGGTGTAAACAACATCTCTCCTTTGCTGTGTATGTGACTATGGAGCTGTTTGGTGATGTCGTCTATTATGGCCTTCATAGAAGCAACAGGAGATTGTTGCATCCATCTAGAACCCTCAGAACTACAGTGCTATGATGTCACTCACTTCCACAGGCCTTGCAGAGTGTAAACAACAACAACCCAGCTTTGTTGTGTATGTAACCATAGGGATTTGTGATGTCACCTAGAACCTTCACAGCAGCGACAGCTTTATGAGGAGCATCAGCACTGCTCTGCCTGAGCAGAACCATCACCGCCATAGGTTGTCAAATAACCCGGATTTAACCCACACAGGTAAGTCCAATGGGGTGCAGGCATGTCCTCTATGCTTACAGCTTCCCGTGGGTGTTGGTTTGATACCGTTTGGGGACAGCCAAGGAGGCATCTGCAGGCAACAAAGGTAGGTGTGTGCTTGTGTGTGTGTTTCCTATGCAGATCCTAAGCCCAGTGTCACATGCAAGTAGGAGGAGTAAGAAGGGTTCCTGGCAAATCCGGGTTATGGATTGCATTTAAAAAGGCCCCGTGGGAGTGCAATGGGCCCCTGTCTTGCTGCTTAGCAATAATGGTATGGGTTTAGGTTCTGCTGTGTGTACTGGTGGTTGACTGCCCCCCAGCCCAGAGTGTGCATGGAAAATTGTCTGGCAGCCTCCCTGACAGCAAGCAGTGATAGTGCCCATGAAGGGCACCTTGTTGGGCCCGCCCCTTTCACGGTTATCGCTTCTCGGCCTTTTGGCTAAGATCAAGTGTAGTAATACAGGAGATCTGGTCAGAAGGTACTCGGGTACCCCTCTCCTCGGCCTTGTGGGATCGCCCAGGTTTATTGCCTGGGCTTCACCCACTTGTTGCTATTGGGGAGAGGGCCTAGTCCCAGGGTAACGAGTAGCGATCGCCTCTCAAGACCTTCGGGTGGAGAGAGGTTAGAACCATGGATGATGATCCGGATCCAGGTTCTGTGCCGGCATACGCAAGGATCAAAAACACCGTGAGAGTCATTCTCACGGATGATACCAAAAGGGCGGACGATTTGAAATTCGTAGTAGAGGACGTGCTCGGAGGAGTTTTCGGAATACAGAAGGGCGAGATATTGGCAATCCAGGACTACCCGAAGCGTAAAATTTTTGATGTGACGTTCACACAAAATGGCATCCACAGAGATTTTGTTACCAGAGCTGCTGCGAGTAAAGACAAAAAGCTTCAGGGTGTCCGGATTATTGAGCACGTTCTAGACGATATTAAGCTGGTTGTTGTAAAGATGTATTCCCCTTTCGCCAACCTACACGATGTTGAGTTGTTTTTACAAGTCTATTTTAGTAAGGTTGAGTGCAGAGGAAAAATCATGAACAGCTGTGGCATCTGGACATCTAAGTGGAGATTTCAGGTTACATGCAAAAAAGATGACAGATTGCCAGGGGGAATACAACTACCACCAGCTCGTTTTAAAATAAATAATATGTGTGGCGACCTCTTTTATGCGGGGATGCCAAGCTACTGCAGGAAGTGTCACAGATATGGACACACAAAAGAAAACTGTGAAAGTACATGCAAAAAATGTGGTAGCACACAGCACGAGACAGAGAAATGCACAAGAGGAGGGAGGTGCAATTTCTGTCAACAATTCGGTCACCTTTTCTCCTCTTGTCCCCACAGACATAGGACGGAGCAGCAGTGGCAACCCTGGAGGCAGCAAGGACAGAAACCGGGACACCAGCCGAGGCAAGCAGAGCCAGTGATTACCCCCCCACAAGAGGTAAGCGGTGAGATGGAGAAGGAGAAAGACCCCCCTCAGGCAAAAGGAGGGGACCCTAAAGAGCAGAGGATGGCCAAAAAACGTGCAAGTGGTGAAAAAACTGGCCCCCAGGAGCATGCTGGGTTAAGAGAGGAGCGGACGGCGGCCGAATCCGCTCCTCAGCAACCTCTGGCTCAGGGTCCCCCTGAGAGCGATGATCCGGGTGGAGAGGTGAAGGTTAAAAGGCGGAGGGGCTCCAGAAGACTCTATTCGGAGGCGGTCCAGGGGGAGCCGATGGAAGTACCTGCGGATGCAGGGAACCCAAGTGACGTTCCTCCACAGGTCCCCATAGGGGATACCCCCCCTCCTCCCTGCCAGGAGGAGGTTTCAGGGGTGACCGTCTCTGAGGTACCAGAGACGGAACTAAGTGAACACCCGACCCCTATGGAGGGGCAAGAGGTGGAAGAACCCAATGAGTCTGGAGCCCTGATTGCCAGGATGCCCGAGAACAACTATGCCTCAATCATGATGGAGGAGGGGGGTCGGCTGAGTGATGGTGCCTCCTCTCCTGCTTCCTCTATGCGTACAGTTGAGTCAGATTTTGGGGGGTATGAGGCTTCGGAGGGGGAATCAGAGGTGTAAGACGTTTTCTTGTACATTCCCATGGCTGAGTTGTCCGGTCTGTCCTTGAACGTGAGAAGTGTGAGCGCCAGAGTAAGAAGGGTTGCCCTATTTAATTACTTGTCGGTTTTTGCTGCTTCCGTCCTTTTCCTGCAGGAATGTGGCATCCCGCACAGATTAAATTATAAAGAATATGAAGATGATTGGGTGCACGGTCCATCAGTCTGGTCTGGATCAAATGAGTCCAGATCAGCAGGGGTCGCCATACTTTTTAAAGGGAACGTTTTAATTGAGAGTTTTAACGAAATTTTACCAGGCAGAATTTTATTGGTCAGCGCTTTTATTAATGGTATTAAATGGCAGTTTTTAAATTTTTATGGTTCTCCTGATAAGAATGAAAGAATAAAAATGTTGGAGATTTTACCCCTTTTTATTAACAATTCTAGTCCTCTTGTTTTATCAGGTGATTTTAATTGTATTTTAAGGGGAGAACGCCGTTTTTCGAACGCAGTGAGTAGGAACTATGATAAGACGTCTTTTATGTTAAAAAACTTGATTTTAGATTTTAATCTCACTGATGTTTTTAAAAAATGTAATTTTAACGTACCAGAGGAAGACGGTGTTACCTGGAGCAATGCAAGCTGTAGCTCCAGGATAGATTTTATTTTTTGTTCTTATCAAGTACTGCCTTTTAACTGTGATCTTTTTACCAATGTTTTTTCTGACCATAAATTATTGTATTTTAAAGTTAAAAGTGATTTTAAAAGGAGAACTGGTAGGAATGCCTGGAAGTTAAACGTGTCCCTTTTTGAAGATCCGCAGGTTTTATCAGATTTTATCACCTTTTACAAGGAATGCAGACGAGTAAAAGACCCCAACACTCCCACCAGTATCTGGTGGGAAAAAATGAAACTAAAAATAAAAGAATTTTTTATCCGTGTTGGGGTTAGGAAAGCTAAAGAAAAACGTGAATTTTATAATATCCTAAATACTCGTCTGCAAACCCTGTACAAATTCAGAGCACATGGGATGGAGGTGGAGAAGGAGGTACATGATCTTAAAAAAGAAATAACTAAGTGCCTGGAGCAGAAAGGAAAAGAAATTATCTTTAGGTCTCGAATACAGCAACTTGAGGAAAACGAGACCTGCTCCAGGTATTTTTTTAAGAAAATACATGAAAATAGAAGGTTAATAGAAAACATTGAAGGAGTGAATGATGTACAGGGTATTTTAAAAAAGGTGCAAGAGTTTTATGCAGATCTTTTTAATGTAAAACACATTGATGAATGTTTTATGAATGACTCGTTAAAGGAGATCACCAATTTTTTAGATCCTGTCTCACAGTCTTTTTTATTGCAGAATATTTCAGAGCAGGAGATTTTAGAGACCGTCAAGAGTTTTAAAACAGGTAAAGTGCCTGGGCCGGATGGTATACCCATTGAATTTTATGTTACTTTTTATGGTATTTTAAAAGAAGATTTGTTCTCCCTTTTTACGGAAGTCTTTAAGTCTAAAATCCTCCCAGGCTCATGGAAGAAGGGTGATGTCTCCCTGCTATTCAAAAAGGGAGACCGGTCGGAACTCAAAAACTGGAGACCAATCACCCTTCTGAACTGCGACTATAAAATAATGGCGAAACTGTGTGCTAACCGCTTAACCCCTTAAGGACATAGGGCGTATCCATACGCCCCCGTTTCCAAGTCCTTAAGGACCGAGGGCGTATGGATACGCCCTGAGCATTTCCGGCCCCCACCGCTAGCCGGAGGGGAGCCGGAGCCGGATGCCTGCTGAAATCGTTCAGCAGGCATCCCGGCATATCGCCCAGGGGGGTCATTATGTCCCCCCATGTCGGCGATTGCCGCAGATCGCTGGACAATTCAGTCCAGCGATCTGCGGCAGATTCCGGGTCAATCGGGTCTCCAGTGACCCGATGACCCGGAATTACTGGCTGATCGGGGCCGTCAGAGACGGCCCCGAACAGCCAGAGGCAGCAGGGGTGAGGTGGTACTGGTGCCACTTCACGATCGCCCTGATTCGTCGGCCGGATTACCGGCCGACCAATCAGGGCGCCTGCTGCGGGTGTCACTCCCGCAACCCGCTCCGCCCCTCTTCCGGAGGACGTGAGCGGGTGCGGGAAGACGACCCCCGGTGCTGGGGACCCCGATCCCCGGCGTCCATGTTGGGATCGGGGCCCCAGGAGCAGCGGCGGCAGCGGCGACGACGAGGGACTGACCTGTGCTGCTGGTTCGTTGGAGGTGAGTGACAGCCTCCTGCTGTTGCTTAGCAACAGCTCCCAGCATGCAACAAGGGCATGCTGGGAGCTGTAGTTATGCAACAGCAGGAGGCAGACCACCACAACTCCCAGCATGCCCTTATGGGCATGCTGGGACTTATAGTTTTGCAACAGCTGAAGGCACATTCTTTCTATGTAAAAGTGTACCTTCAGCTGTTGTGTAACTACAACTCCCAGCTTGCACAATCAGCTAAAGTGCATGCTGGGAGTTGTAGTGGTGCATCTGGTGGTTGCATAACTACAACTCCCAGCATGCCCGTTGGCTGTCGGTGACTGCTGAGAGTTGTAGTTTTGCAACAGCTGAAGGCACACTGAGTTAAGTAGTAAACCAGTGTGTCTCCAGCTGTTGCATAACTACAATCCCCAGCATCCCCAGCCAATGTAGTTTGCCTCCGGCTGTTGCATAACTACAAGACCCAGCATGCCCTTCCGCTGTCCGTACATGCTGGGGGTTGTAGCTTTTGCAACAGCTGAAGGCACACTGGTTGCAAAACACTGAGTTTGTTACCAAACTCGGTGTTTCACAACCTGTGTGTCTCCAGCTGTTGCAAAACTACAACTCCCAGCATGCACTGATAGACCGTACATGCTGGGAGTTGTAGTTTTGCAACAGCTGGATGTTTCCCCCCCCCCCAATGTGAATGTACAGGGTACACTCACATGGGCGGAGGATTACAGTAAGTATCCGGCTGCAAGTTTGAGCTGCGGCAAATTTTCTGTCGCAGCTCAAACTGCCAGCGAGAAACTACTGTGAACCCCCCGCCCATGCGACTGTACCCTAAAAACACTACACTACACTACCACACAATAAAATAAAAAGTAAAAAACACTACATATACACATACCCCTATACAACCCCCCTCCCCAATAAAAATGAAAAACGTCTGGTACGTCACTGTTTCCAAAACGGAGCCTCCAGCGGTTGCAAAACTACAACTCCCAGCATGCACTGATAGACCGTCCATGCTGGGAGTTGTAGTTTTGCAACAGCTGGATGTTCCCCCCTCCAATGTGAACGTACAGGGTACACTCACATGGGCGGAGGATTACAGTAAGTATCCGGCTGCAAGTTTGAGCTGCGTTAAAATTTCTGCCGCAGCTCAAACTGCCAGCGAGAAACTACTGTGAACCCCCGCTCGTGTGACTGTACCCTAAAAACACTACACTACACTACCACAAAATAAAATAAAAAGTAAAAAACACTACATATACACATACCCCTACACAGCCCCCCTCCCCTCCCCAATAAAAATGAAAAACGTCTGGTACGCTACTGTTTCCAGAACGGAGCCTCCAGCTGTTGCAAAACAACTACTCCCAGTATTGCCAGATAGCCACTGACTGTCCAGGCATGCTGGGAGTTTTACAACAGCTGGAGGCCCCCTGTTTGGGAATCACTGGCGTAGAATACCCCTATGTCCACCCCTATGCAATCCCTAATTTAGGCCTCAAATGCGCATGGCACTCTCACTTTGGAGCCCTGTCGTATTTCCAGGCAACAGTTTAGGGCCACATATGGGGTATCGCCGTACTCGGGAGAAATTGGGCTTCAAATTTTCTGGGGTATTTTTTGCTATTACCCTTTTTAAAAATGTAAAATTTTTGGGAAAACAAGCATTTTAGGTAAAAAAAAAAATTTTTTTTTTACGTATACAAAAGTCATAAAACACCTGTGGGGTATAAAGGTTCACTTAACCCCTTGTTACGTTCCCCGAGGGGTCTAGTTTCCAAAATGGTATGCCATGTGTTTTTTTTTTTGCTGTCCTGGCACCATAGGGGCTTCCTAAATGCGGCATGCCCCCAGAGCAAAATTTGCTTTCAAAAAGCCAAACGTGACTCCTTCTCTTCTGAGACCTGTAGTGCGCCAGCAGAGCACTTTTTACCCCCATATGGGGTGTTTTCTGAATCGGGAGAAATTGGGCTTCAAATTTTGGGGGGTGTTTTCTGCTATTACCCTTTTTAAAAATGTAAAAATTTTGGGAAACCAAGCATTTTAGGTAAAAAAAAATAAAAAATGTTCACATATGCAAAAGTCGTGAAACACCTGTAGGGTATTAAGGTTCACATTACCCCTTGTTACGTTCCCCGAGGGGTCTAGTTTCCAAAATGGTATGCCATGTGTTTTTTTTTTGCTGTTCTGGCACCATAGGGGCTTCCTAAATGCGGCATGCCCCCAGAGCAAAATTTGCTTTCAAAAAGCCAAATGTGACTCCTTCTCTTCTGAGACCTGTAATGCGCCAGCAGAGCACTTTTCACCCCCATATGGGGTGTTTTCTGAATCGGGAGAAATTGGGCTTCAAATTTTGGGGGGTGTTTTCTGCTATTACCCTTTTTAAAAATGTAAAAATTTTGGGAAACCAAGCATTTTAGGTAAAAAAAAATAAAAAATGTTCACATATGCAAAAGTCGTGAAACACCTGTAGGGTATTAAGGTTCACATTACCCCTTGTTACGTTCCCCGAGGGGTCTAGTTTCCAAAATGGTATGCCATGTGTTTTTTTTTTGCTGTTCTGGCACCATAGGGGCTTCCTAAATGCGACATGCCCCCAGAGCAAAATTTGCTTCAAAAAGCCAAATGTGACTCCTTCTCTTCTGAGACCTGTAGTGCGCCAGCAGAGCAATTTTCACCCCCATATGGGGTGTTTTCTGAATCGGGAGAAATTGGGTTTCAAATTTTGGGGGGTATTTTCTGCTATTACACTTTTTAAAAATGTAAAATTTTTGGGAAACCAAGCATTTTAGGTAAAAAATATATAATTTTTTTTACATATGCTAAAGTCGTGAAACACCTGTGGGGTATTAAGGTTCACTTTACCCCTTGTTACGTTCCCTGAGGAGTCTAGTTTCCAAAATGGTATGCCATGTGTGTTTTTTTGCTGTTCTGGCACCATAGGGGCTTCCTAAAGGTGACATGCCCCCCAAAAACCATTTGACGCTCCTTCCCTTCTGAGCCCTCTACTGCGCCCGCTGAACAATTAACATAGACATATGAGGTATGTGCTTACTCGAGAGAAATTGGGTTTCAAATACAAGTAAAAATTTTCTCCTTTTTACCCCTTTCAAAAATTCAAAAATTGGGTCTACAAGAAAATGCGAGTGTAAAAAATGAAGATTTTGAATTTTCTCCTTCACTTTGCTGCTATTCCTGTGAAACACCTAAAGGGTTAATACACTTACTGAATGTCATTTTGAATACTTTGGGGGGTGTAGTTTTTATAATGGGGTCTTTTATGGGGCATTTCTAATATGAAGGCCCTTCAAATCCACTTCAAACGTGAACTGGTCCATGAAAAATAGAGAGTTTGAAAATTTTGTGAAAAATTTCAAAATTGCTGCTGAACTTTGAAGCCCTCTGGTGTCTTCCAAAAGTAAAAACTCATAAATTTTATGATGCAGACATAAAGTAGACATATTGTATATGTGAACCCAAAAAAAATATATTTTGAATATCCATTTTCCTTACAAGCAGAGAGCTTCAAAGTTAGAAAAATGCAAAATTTTCATTTTTTTCATCAAATTTGGTGATTTTTCACCAAGAAAGGATGCAAGTTACCATAAAATTTTACCACTAAGTTAAAGTAGAATATGTCACGAAAAAACAATCTCGGAATCAGAATGATAACTAAAAGCATTCCAGAGTTATTAATGTTTAAAGTGACAGTGGTCAGAATTGCAAAAAACGCTCCGGTCCTTAAGGTGAAAAAGGGCTCGGTCCTTAAGGGGTTAAAGAACGTAATCCATAAAATAATTCATACAAACCAAGTCTGTGGGGTGCCTGGGAGGAGTTTATGGGAGAACCTAAACCTTTTAAAGGATGTAATTAGCGACACCAAATTAAGAAAAGGAAAGCTGGCGGTTTTATCCATAGATTTTGAAAAAGCTTTCGACAGGGTGTCACATTTTTATCTTTTTAAGGTTTTAGAGAAAATGGGTATACCTGATGGCTTTTTATTGTCTCTTAGAGCTTTTTATGATAACTGTACTAGTAAAATTTTAGTAAATGGTTTTAAGACACAGGGCGTGATTTTAAATTCCGGAGTGAAGCAGGGGTGTCCCTTGTCCCCACTACTCTTCATTTGCGCAATAGAGCCTCTTTTATGTACAATACGAAAGGATAAGCAGATCCATGGAGTCCCCCTGCCAGGAGGAGGGGGACTAGAGGCGAAGGTAGTGGGGTACATGGACGATGTTGCGGTGTTTTGCAGGGACACCCCATCGCTTCAGAAGACGCTAAAACAGATTCAATATTTTAATTGTGCCTCCGGTTTTAAAGTCAATTTTAACAAAAGTAACATTTTAAACATAGGCGGAATGCCTTTGTATGATGTGCCCGTCCCTGTGTCTGAGTCGGTGCAGATTTTAGGTGTCTCCTTTGACGAGTCTAATAATGGTTTTAATAGCTGGGACTTGGTGGCTCAAAAAATAAATAAGAAAATATGTATGTGGAACATGCGAGAACTTACAATGGAAGGGAAGGTTTTAATTACAAAAATGGTGCTTTTACCTATTTTATTGTATTTAAGTCTGGTTTTCCCACCCCCCGAAATGGTTCTAAAGAAAATAACAAAAGCTTGTTTTACTTTCTTTTGGAGTTCTAAGAGCGAAAAATTAAAGAGACAAATTGTGATAAAACCGAACTTCAGGGGCGGTAAGGATTTTCCAGATTTTAAAGCTTTCCTTTTAATAAAGTTTTTTAGCATGTGTTTTACTACTGTTTTTAAAGATAGCTACTGGTCTTATTTTGTTCGTTTTAATACTGGTTATTTTATGCGGAGGAACGGCTGGTTTTCTACAGTTTTAAGTTGCCCTTATTCTTTGAATTTACCCCCTCAATACATGATTTTAGGAAAAATTTTAAACTTATATAATTTTAAAGGTAAAAGTGTTCAGGATCTGTGCAATAGCAAAAAACTACTAAAGGAAATAAAAGAAACCAGTACCGTGACTCCCATCAAAAATTTTAACGAACAGAAGTGTATACAGATTTGGAAGATGTTGAGTATTAATTATCTTTTTAATTCACAGAAGGACCTGGCCTGGAGCTGCGCACACGAGTGTCTTCCATGCCGGGCATTCCAGCACCGAAGAGGATTATCCAACTCTGCAACCTGCCCGAGGGAGGGATGCCGACAAGAGGAGACCGTGCACCATCTAATATGGACTTGTTTTTACTCGCAGAAAATATGGACAAAGATACTCCCTCTGGTAAAAAGGATAACTGGACTAAAAGACTTAAATATTGCAGTGGTTTTTTATGGTTGCCTGGAATGCCCAACACGGACTCAAGAGACTATTGCATGGAAGATCATAAACTGTGTGAAGGCAGCTCTGTGGAAGGCCAGGAATATTTTATTGTTCAAGCATGAGGTTTTATCTGTGAAGGACATTTTATCTATCTGTTTTTATGAAATGTACCAGTACTATCTTTTAGACAAGAAGAGATTTCCGCTTTTATCTAGAAAATGGTTTTTAAAAGAATGGAATTCTATCTTGTAAAGCCACCAAGTGCCCATTTTATGTTTTAATATGTTGTAAATATGTTATTTATATGTAACTGTATTTATTGACATATTTAGACAACTTTGTTAACATTATTTAATTTTTAATAAAGTTGCCCCCGTAAGGGTAGTCAAGTTAAAAAAAAAAAAAAATCTGTTCTTATCAGTTTAATATCTGATACGTCCCCTATCTGGGGACCATATATTAAATGGATTTTTGAGAACGGGGGCCGATTTCGAAGCTTGCTTCCGTCGCCCTATGCATTGACCCGATATGGCAGTATCTTCGGGTACAGTGCACCACCCCCTTACAGGGTTAAAAAGAAAGATTCCTACTTTCATTGCTACCTGCTTGCTGGCTAGCCAGCTAGCCAGCCCTGTGGGCCTTGCTGCTGCTGCAGCCAAAAAACAAAAGGTGGTGCTGCTGCTGCTTCTGCTTCTGCTTGTGTCTGGCCGCTGTTGGAGCGTCCAGGCACAGGACTTCTGCTGCTGCTGACTAAATGGCCTCCTTAATTGGATCATTTGAGTAGCCAGCACACCTGTGCAGGTAGGGCATGACATGATAGGCAGCTGCCTTGATAGCGGGTGGGTGCTGAATGTTCCTAATTGACAAAATAAGATTAATGCTTATGAAGAAATATAAAATCTCATCCCTTCCCCAATATCGCGCCACACCCCTACCCCTTAATTCCCTGGTTGAACTTGATGGACATATGTCTTTTTTCGACCGTACTAACTATGTAACTATGTAACATAACATGGGGGGGGGTCTCCTGGCTGTTCACACAGGTGTGTCATTGCTGTACATTGACCATGCATTGCTTCTGTGGTATTGCAAAGGCAAAGACAAATGCTTCCAGCCATCCATTGCACTAATGGATTGGTCATCAGCTGGCTGTCTATGTCCCGCATCAATATAGACCAAAGTACAGAGGGTTAGGCTATGCTATTGTGCACCTACCTGATGCATCAGAAGGTGCGAGGCCCTTGCTAAATTCTGTGCACAGACTTTGAGATCTATGCTTTAGACTGTATCTAAACCTGCTCCAACATGGACTGACATTCTGGCCTACTTTCAGCCGATGCGACTTGTCTGTCGCTGAACAGTCGCTTTTTATGTATTCAGCACCTATGTATAATGTTGTAAAAAGGCTCTAGAAGCTAAAGTCGCAGAAATGTCACACATATTTGGCCTGCAACTTTCTGTGCGACAAATTCAGAAAGGAAAAATCAGTATAAATCCTTAGAAAATTATCCCCCAGTGTCTCCATCTGCTGGCGGTATTGAATAAGCATTGCTGCACTGATGGGGTATGCATTAGACGAAAAAAAAGAAGAAAAAGAAGAATAATACGCCCAGAAAAGAGGCGAAAAGGAGAAAAACGTAAAAAAACGTGAAAAAAAAGTAAGAGGAAGAGAAGGGAAAAAAAGGTGGAAATGGGTTTAAAAGTGATTTCGGCGGAGAAATATATATATATATATATATATATATATATATATATATATATTTATACGCGCACACACACACATATATATAAACGTATTCTCCGTTGAGATATTGCAGCCGCTGCTGTGTCCAGGCCCAGGAGCCTTAGCACTGTGCTGTGATGTCACTCAATACCACTGACATCACTAGGTGTAAACAACATCTCTCCTTTGCTGTGTATGTGACTATGGAGCTGTTTGGTGATGTCGTCTATTATGGCCTTCATAGAAGCAACAGGAGATTGTTGCATCCATCTAGAACCCTCAGAACTACAGTGCTATGATGTCACTCACTTCCACAGGCCTTGCAGAGTGTAAACAACAACAACCCAGCTTTGTTGTGTATGTAACCATAGGGATTTGTGATGTCACCTAGAACCTTCACAGCAGCGACAGCTTTATGAGGAGCATCAGCACTGCTCTGCCTGAGCAGAACCATCACCGCCATAGGTTGTCAAATAACCCGGATTTAACCCACACAGGTAAGTCCAATGGGGTGCAGGCATGTCCTCTATGCTTACAGCTTCCCGTGGGTGTTGGTTTGATACCGTTTGGGGACAGCCAAGGAGGCATCTGCAGGCAACAAAGGTAGGTGTGTGCTTGTGTGTGTGTTTCCTATGCAGATCCTAAGCCCAGTGTCACATGCAAGTAGGAGGAGTAAGAAGGGTTCCTGGCAAATCCGGGTTATGGATTGCATTTAAAAAGGCCCCGTGGGAGTGCAATGGGCCCCTGTCTTGCTGCTTAGCAATAATGGTATGGGTTTAGGTTCTGCTGTGTGTACTGGTGGTTGACTGCCCCCCAGCCCAGAGTGTGCATGGAAAATTGTCTGGCAGCCTCCCTGACAGCAAGCAGTGATAGTGCCCATGAAGGGGACCTTGTTGGGCCCGCCCCTTTCACGGTTATCGCTTCTCGGCCTTTTGGCTAAGATCAAGTGTAGTATCTGTTCTTATCAGTTTAATATCTGATACGTCCCCTATCTGGGGACCATATATTAAATGGATTTTTGAGAACGGGGGCCGATTTCGAAGCTTGCTTCCGTCGCCCTATGCATTGACCCGATATGGCAGTATCTTCGGGTACAGTGCACCACCCCCTTACAGGGTTAAAAAGAAAGATTCCTACTTTCATTGCTACCTGCTTGCTGGCTAGCCAGCTAGCCAGCCCTGTGGGCCTTGCTGCTGCAGCCAAAAAACAAAAGGTGGTGCTGCTGCTGCTGCTTCTGCTGCTTCTGCTTGTGTCTGGCCGCTGTTGGAGCGTCCAGGCACAGGACTTCTGCTGCTGCTGACTAAATGGCCTCCTTAATTGGATCATTTGAGTAGCCAGCACACCTGTGCAGGTAGGGCATGACATGATAGGCAGCTGCCTTGATAGCGGGTGGGTGCTGAATGTTCCTAATTGACAAAATAAGATTAATGCTTATGAAGAAATATAAAATCTCATCCCTTCCCCAATATCGCGCCACACCCCTACCCCTTAATTCCCTGGTTGAACTTGATGGACATATGTCTTTTTTCGACCGTACTAACTATGTAACTATGTAACATAACATGGGGGGGGGGGGTCTCCTGGCTGTTCACACAGGTGTGTCATTGCTGTACATTGACCATGCATTGCTTCTGTGGTATTGCAAAGGCAAAGACAAATGCTTCCAGCCATCCATTGCACTAATGGATTGGTCATCAGCTGGCTGTCTATGTCCCGCATCAATATAGACCAAAGTACAGAGGGTTAGGCTATGCTATTGTGCACCTACCTGATGCATCAGAAGGTGCGAGGCCCTTGCTAAATTCTGTGCACAGACTTTGAGATCTATGCTTTAGACTGTATCTAAACCTGCTCCAACATGGACTGACATTCTGGCCTACTTTCAGCCGATGCGACTTGTCTGTCGCTGAACAGTCGCTTTTTATGTATTCAGCACCTATGTATAATGTTGTAAAAAGGCTCTAGAAGCTAAAGTCGCAGAAATGTCACACATATTTGGCCTGCAACTTTCTGTGCGACAAATTCAGACAGGAAAAATCAGTATAAATCCTTAGAAAATTATCCCCCAGTGTCTCCATCTGCTGGCGGTATTGAATAAGCATTGCTGCACTGATGGGGTATGCATTAGACGAAAAAAAAGAAGAAAAAGAAGAATAATACGCCCAGAAAAGAGGCGAAAAGGAGAAAAACGTAAAAAAACGTGAAAAAAAAGTAAGAGGAAGAGAAGGGAAAAAAAGGTGGAAATGGGTTTAAAAGTGATTTCGGCGGAGAAATATATATATATATATATATATATATATATATATATATACGCGCACACACACACATATATATAAACGTATTCTCCGTTGAGATATTGCAGCCGCTGCTGTGTCCAGGCCCAGGAGCCTTAGCACTGTGCTGTGATGTCACTCAATACCACTGACATCACTAGGTGTAAACAACATCTCTCCTTTGCTGTGTATGTGACTATGGAGCTGTTTGGTGATGTCGTCTATTATGGCCTTCATAGAAGCAACAGGAGATTGTTGCATCCATCTAGAACCCTCAGAACTACAGTGCTATGATGTCACTCACTTCCACAGGCCTTGCAGAGTGTAAACAACAACAACCCAGCTTTGTTGTGTATGTAACCATAGGGATTTGTGATGTCACCTAGAACCTTCACAGCAGCGACAGCTTTATGAGGAGCATCAGCACTGCTCTGCCTGAGCAGAACCATCACCGCCATAGGTTGGCAAATAACCCGGATTTAACCCACACAGGTAAGTCCAATGGGGTGCAGGCATGTCCTCTATGCTTACAGCTTCCCGTGGGTGTTGGTTTGATACCGTTTGGGGACAGCCAAGGAGGCATCTGCAGGCAACAAAGGTAGGTGTGTGCTTGTGTGTGTGTTTCCTATGCAGATCCTAAGCCCAGTGTCACATGCAAGTAGGAGGAGTAAGAAGGGTTCCTGGCAAATCCGGGTTATGGATTGCATTTAAAAAGGCCCCGTGGGAGTGCAATGGGCCCCTGTCTTGCTGCTTAGCAATAATGGTATGGGTTTAGGTTCTGCTGTGTGTACTGGTGGTTGACTGCCCCCCAGCCCAGAGTGTGCATGGAAAATTGTCTGGCAGCCTCCCTGACAGCAAGCAGTGATAGTGCCCATGAAGGGGACCTTGTTGGGCCCGCCCCTTTCACGGTTATCGCTTCTCGGCCTTTTGGCTAAGATCAAGTGTAGTATCTGTTCTTATCAGTTTAATATCTGATACGTCCCCTATCTGGGGACTATATATTAAATGGATTTTTGAGAACGGGGGCCGATTTCGAAGCTTGCTTCCGTCGCCCTATGCATTGACCCGATATGGCAGTATCTTCGGGTACAGTGCACCACCCCCTTACAGGGTTAAAAAGAAAGATTCCTACTTTCATTGCTACCTGCTTGCTGGCTAGCCAGCTAGCCAGCCCTGTGGGCCTTGCTGCTGCTGCAGCCAAAAAACAAAAGGTGGTGCTGCTGCTGCTTCTGCTTCTGCTTGTGTCTGGCCGCTGTTGGAGCGTCCAGGCACAGGACTTCTGCTGCTGCTGACTAAATGGCCTCCTTAATTGGATCATTTGAGTAGCCAGCACACCTGTGCAGGTAGGGCATGACATGATAGGCAGCTGCCTTGATAGCGGGTGGGTGCTGAATGTTCCTAATTGACAAAATAAGATTAATGCTTATGAAGAAATATAAAATCTCATCCCTTCCCCAATATCGCGCCACACCCCTACCCCTTAATTCCCTGGTTGAACTTGATGGACATATGTCTTTTTTCGACCGTACTAACTATGTAACTATGTAACATAACATGGGGGGGGGGGGTCTCCTGGCTGTTCACACAGGTGTGTCATTGCTGTACATTGACCATGCATTGCTTCTGTGGTATTGCAAAGGCAAAGACAAATGCTTCCAGCCATCCATTGCACTAATGGATTGGTCATCAGCTGGCTGTCTATGTCCCGCATCAATATAGACCAAAGTACAGAGGGTTAGGCTATGCTATTGTGCACCTACCTGATGCATCAGAAGGTGCGAGGCCCTTGCTAAATTCTGTGCACAGACTTTGAGATCTATGCTTTAGACTGTATCTAAACCTGCTCCAACATGGACTGACATTCTGGCCTACTTTCAGCCGATGCGACTTGTCTGTCGCTGAACAGTCGCTTTTTATGTATTCAGCACCTATGTATAATGTTGTAAAAAGGCTCTAGAAGCTAAAGTCGCAGAAATGTCACACATATTTGGCCTGCAACTTTCTGTGCGACAAATTCAGACAGGAAAAATCAGTATAAATCCTTAGAAAATTATCCCCCAGTGTCTCCATCTGCTGGCGGTATTGAATAAGCATTGCTGCACTGATGGGGTATGCATTAGACGAAAAAAAAGAAGAAAAAGAAGAATAATACGCCCAGAAAAGAGTCGAAAAGGAGAAAAACGTAAAAAAACTTGAAAAAAAAGTAAGAGGAAGAGAAGGGAAAAAAAGGTGGAAATGGGTTTAAAAGTGATTTCGGCGGAGAAATATATATATATATATATATATATATATATATATATATATATATATATACGCGCACACACACACATATATATAAACGTATTCTCCGTTGAGATATTGCAGCCGCTGCTGTGTCCAGGCCCAGGAGCCTTAGCACTGTGCTGTGATGTCACTCAATACCACTGACATCACTAGGTGTAAACAACATCTCTCCTTTGCTGTGTATGTGACTATGGAGCTGTTTGGTGATGTCGTCTATTATGGCCTTCATAGAAGCAACAGGAGATTGTTGCATCCATCTAGAACCCTCAGAACTACAGTGCTATGATGTCACTCACTTCCACAGGCCTTGCAGAGTGTAAACAACAACAACCCAGCTTTGTTGTGTATGTAACCATAGGGATTTGTGATGTCACCTAGAACCTTCACAGCAGCGACAGCTTTATGAGGAGCATCAGCACTGCTCTGCCTGAGCAGAACCATCACCGCCATAGGTTGTCAAATAACCCGGATTTAACCCACACAGGTAAGTCCAATGGGGTGCAGGCATGTCCTCTATGCTTACAGCTTCCCGTGGGTGTTGGTTTGATACCGTTTGGGGACAGCCAAGGAGGCATCTGCAGGCAACAAAGGTAGGTGTGTGCTTGTGTGTGTGTTTCCTATGCAGATCCTAAGCCCAGTGTCACATGCAAGTAGGAGGAGTAAGAAGGGTTCCTGGCAAATCCGGGTTATGGATTGCATTTAAAAAGGCCCCGTGGGAGTGCAATGGGCCCCTGTCTTGCTGCTTAGCAATAATGGTATGGGTTTAGGTTCTGCTGTGTGTACTGGTGGTTGACTGCCCCCCAGCCCAGAGTGTGCATGGAAAATTGTCTGGCAGCCTCCCTGACAGCAAGCAGTGATAGTGCCCATGAAGGGGACCTTGTTGGGCCTGCCCCTTTCACGGTTATCGCTTCTCGGCCTTTTGGCTAAGATCAAGTGTAGTATCTGTTCTTATCAGTTTAATATCTGATACGTCCCCTATCTGGGGACCATATATTAAATGGATTTTTGAGAACGGGGGCCGATTTCGAAGCTTGCTTCCGTCGCCCTATGCATTGACCCGATATGGCAGTATCTTCGGGTACAGTGCACCACCCCCTTACAGGGTTAAAAAGAAAGATTCCTACTTTCATTGCTACCTGCTTGCTGGCTAGCCAGCTAGCCAGCCCTGTGGGCCTTGCTGCTGCTGCAGCCAAAAAACAAAAGGTGGTGCTGCTGCTGCTTCTGCTTCTGCTTGTGTCTGGCCGCTGTTGGAGCGTCCAGGCACAGGACTTCTGCTGCTGCTGACTAAATGGCCTCCTTAATTGGATCATTTGAGTAGCCAGCACACCTGTGCAGGTAGGGCATGACATGATAGGCAGCTGCCTTGATAGCGGGTGGGTGCTGAATGTTCCTAATTGACAAAATAAGATTAATGCTTATGAAGAAATATAAAATCTCATCCCTTCCCCAATATCGCGCCACACCCCTACCCCTTAATTCCCTGGTTGAACTTGATGGACATATGTCTTTTTTCGACCGTACTAACTATGTAACTATGTAACATAACATGGGGGGGGGGTCTCCTGGCTGTTCCCACAGGTGTGTCATTGCTGTACATTGACCATGCATTGCTTCTGTGGTATTGCAAAGGCAAAGACAAATGCTTCCAGCCATCCATTGCACTAATGGATTGGTCATCAGCTGGCTGTCTATGTCCCGCATCAATATAGACCAAAGTACAGAGGGTTAGGCTATGCTATTGTGCACCTACCTGATGCATCAGAAGGTGCGAGGCCCTTGCTAAATTCTGTGCACAGACTTTGAGATCTATGCTTTAGACTGTATCTAAACCTGCTCCAACATGGACTGACATTCTGGCCTACTTTCAGCCGATGCGACTTGTCTGTCGCTGAACAGTCGCTTTTTATGTATTCAGCACCTATGTATAATGTTGTAAAAAGGCTCTAGAAGCTAAAGTCGCAGAAATGTCACACATATTTGGCCTGCAACTTTCTGTGCGACAAATTCAGACAGGAAAAATCAGTATAAATCCTTAGAAAATTATCCCCCAGTGTCTCCATCTGCTGGCGGTATTGAATAAGCATTGCTGCACTGATGGGGTATGCATTAGACGAAAAAAAAGAAGAAAAAGAAGAATAATACGCCCAGAAAAGAGGCGAAAAGGAGAAAAACGTAAAAAAACGTGAAAAAAAAGTAAGAGGAAGAGAAGGGAAAAAAAGGTGGAAATGGGTTTAAAAGTGATTTCGGCGGAGAAATATATATATATATATATATATATATATATATATATATATATATACATATATATATATATATATATATATATATATATACGCGCACACACACACACATATATAAACGTATTCTCCGTTGAGATATTGCAGCCGCTGCTGTGTCCAGGCCCAGGAGCCTTAGCACTGTGCTGTGATGTCACTCAATACCACTGACATCACTAGGTGTAAACAACATCTCTCCTTTGCTGTGTATGTGACTATGGAGCTGTTTGGTGATGTCGTCTATTATGGCCTTCATAGAAGCAACAGGAGATTGTTGCATCCATCTAGAACCCTCAGAACTACAGTGCTATGATGTCACTCACTTCCACAGGCCTTGCAGAGTGTAAACAACAACAACCCAGCTTTGTTGTGTATGTAACCATAGGGATTTGTGATGTCACCTAGAACCTTCACAGCAGCGACAGCTTTATGAGGAGCATCAGCACTGCTCTGCCTGAGCAGAACCATCACCGCCATAGGTTGTCAAATAACCCGGATTTAACCCACACAGGTAAGTCCAATGGGGTGCAGGCATGTCCTCTATGCTTACAGCTTCCCGTGGGTGTTGGTTTGATACCGTTTGGGGACAGCCAAGGAGGCATCTGCAGGCAACAAAGGTAGGTGTGTGCTTGTGTGTGTGTTTCCTATGCAGATCCTAAGCCCAGTGTCACATGCAAGTAGGAGGAGTAAGAAGGGTTCCTGGCAAATCCGGGTTATGGATTGCATTTAAAAAGGCCCCGTGGGAGTGCAATGGGCCCCTGTCTTGCTGCTTAGCAATAATGGTATGGGTTTAGGTTCTGCTGTGTGTACTGGTGGTTGACTGCCCCCCAGCCCAGAGTGTGCATGGAAAATTGTCTGGCAGCCTCCCTGACAGCAAGCAGTGATAGTGCCCATGAAGGGGACCTTGTTGGGCCCGCCCCTTTCACGGTTATCGCTTCTCGGCCTTTTGGCTAAGATCAAGTGTAGTATCTGTTCTTATCAGTTTAATATCTGATACGTCCCCTATCTGGGGACCATATATTAAATGGATTTTTGAGAACGGGGGCCGATTTCGAAGCTTGCTTCCGTCGCCCTATGCATTGACCCGATATGGCAGTATCTTCGGGTACAGTGCACCACCCCCTTACAGGGTTAAAAAGAAAGATTCCTACTTTCATTGCTACCTGCTTGCTGGCTAGCCAGCTAGCCAGCCCTGTGGGCCTTGCTGCTGCTGCAGCCAAAAAACAAAAGGTGGTGCTGCTGCTGCTTCTGCTTCTGCTTGTGTCTGGCCGCTGTTGGAGCGTCCAGGCACAGGACTTCTGCTGCTGCTGACTAAATGGCCTCCTTAATTGGATCATTTGAGTAGCCAGCACACCTGTGCAGGTAGGGCATGACATGATAGGCAGCTGCCTTGATAGCGGGTGGGTGCTGAATGTTCCTAATTGACAAAATAAGATTAATGCTTATGAAGAAATATAAAATCTCATCCCTTCCCCAATATCGCGCCACACCCCTACCCCTTAATTCCCTGGTTGAACTTGATGGACATATGTCTTTTTTCGACCGTACTAACTATGTAACTATGTAACATAACATGGGGGGGGGGGGGTCTCCTGGCTGTTCACACAGGTGTGTCATTGCTGTACATTGACCATGCATTGCTTCTGTGGTATTGCAAAGGCAAAGACAAATGCTTCCAGCCATCCATTGCACTAATGGATTGGTCATCAGCTGGCTGTCTATGTCCCGCATCAATATAGACCAAAGTACAGAGGGTTAGGCTATGCTATTGTGCACCTACCTGATGCATCAGAAGGTGCGAGGCCCTTGCTAAATTCTGTGCACAGACTTTGAGATCTATGCTTTAGACTGTATCTAAACCTGCTCCAACATGGACTGACATTCTGGCCTACTTTCAGCCGATGCGACTTGTCTGTCGCTGAACAGTCGCTTTTTATGTATTCAGCACCTATGTATAATGTTGTAAAAAGGCTCTAGAAGCTAAAGTCGCAGAAATGTCACACATATTTGGCCTGCAACTTTCTGTGCGACAAATTCAGACAGGAAAAATCAGTATAAATCCTTAGAAAATTATCCCCCAGTGTCTCCATCTGCTGGCGGTATTGAATAAGCATTGCTGCACTGATGGGGTATGCATTAGACGAAAAAAAAGAAGAAAAAGAAGAATAATACGCCCAGAAAAGAGGCGAAAAGGAGAAAAACGTAAAAAAACGTGAAAAAAAAGTAAGAGGAAGAGAAGGGAAAAAAAGGTGGAAATGGGTTTAAAAGTGATTTCGGCGGAGAAATATATATATATATATATATATATATATATATATATATATATATATATATATACGCGCACACACACACATATATATAAACGTATTCTCCGTTGAGATATTGCAGCCGCTGCTGTGTCCAGGCCCAGGAGCCTTAGCACTGTGCTGTGATGTCACTCAATACCACTGACATCACTAGGTGTAAACAACATCTCTCCTTTGCTGTGTATGTGACTATGGAGCTGTTTGGTGATGTCGTCTATTATGGCCTTCATAGAAGCAACAGGAGATTGTTGCATCCATCTAGAACCCTCAGAACTACAGTGCTATGATGTCACTCACTTCCACAGGCCTTGCAGAGTGTAAACAACAACAACCCAGCTTTGTTGTGTATGTAACCATAGGGATTTGTGATGTCACCTAGAACCTTCACAGCAGCGACAGCTTTATGAGGAGCATCAGCACTGCTCTGCCTGAGCAGAACCATCACCGCCATAGGTTGTCAAATAACCCGGATTTAACCCACACAGGTAAGTCCAATGGGGTGCAGGCATGTCCTCTATGCTTACAGCTTCCCGTGGGTGTTGGTTTGATACCGTTTGGGGACAGCCAAGGAGGCATCTGCAGGCAACAAAGGTAGGTGTGTGCTTGTGTGTGTGTTTCCTATGCAGATCCTAAGCCCAGTGTCACATGCAAGTAGGAGGAGTAAGAAGGGTTCCTGGCAAATCCGGGTTATGGATTGCATTTAAAAAGGCCCCGTGGGAGTGCAATGGGCCCCTGTCTTGCTGCTTAGCAATAATGGTATGGGTTTAGGTTCTGCTGTGTGTACTGGTGGTTGACTGCCCCCCAGCCCAGAGTGTGCATGGAAAATTGTCTGGCAGCCTCCCTGACAGCAAGCAGTGATAGTGCCCATGAAGGGGACCTTGTTGGGCCCGCCCCTTTCACGGTTATCGCTTCTCGGCCTTTTGGCTAAGATCAAGTGTAGTAATACAGGAGATCTGGTCAGAAGGTACTCGGGTACCCCTCTCCTCGGCCTTGTGGGATCGCCCAGGTTTATTGCCTGGGCTTCACCCACTTGTTGCTATTGGGGAGAGGGCTTAGTCCCAGGGTAACGGGTTGCGATCGCCTCTCAAAGCCTTCGGGTGGAGAGAGGTTTGAGCGAATTTGCTGGTTGGTTGGAGCGGAGAGAACCAGACCAAAACACGAATGAACCATGGATGAAGATCTAGATCCTGGTTCGGTACCGGCTTATGCCCGGATTAAACACACTGTGCGGGTCATTCTCACAGGTGATGCGGCGGATGCACGTGGCATGAGGTTCGTGATAGAGGACGTGCTCGACAAGATTCTTAATGTTCGTAAGCGAGAGATTTTGGCCATCCAGGATTACCCTAAGCGGAGGATCTACGACTGCACTTTCATAGGGGAAGGCGTATTCTTAGATGCAGTAATGAAAATTCCAAAGCAAGATGATCCGAGGCTTAAGGGTATCCAAATTGTCGAGCACGTCCTAGATGAAACCAAGTTGATTGTCGTGAAGATGTACTCCCCTTTTGTAAATCAGAGAGAGATCGATGGGTTCCTGGCAGCCTACTTTAAAAAGGTGGAGTTCAGAGGAAAAATCATGAACGACTGTGGTGTCTGGACCTCAAAATGGCGATATCAAGTCACGTGCAACAAAGACCCCACCCTCCCAGGGGGGATACTATTACCGCCTGCTCGTTTTAAATTAAACAATGTGTGTGGCGACCTCTTTTTTGCGGGAATGCCAAACTTCTGCAGAAGGTGCCAACGTTATGGGCACATAAAGGAAAATTGTGAAAGTTCCTGTAAGAAATGTGGAAGCATGCAACATGAAACAGAAAAATGTGATAAGGGTTTGAGATGTAATTTTTGCCGTCACTTTGGTCACGTGTATGCTTTCTGTCCCCACAGACCAAAAAAAACCACAGAACAGCAAGGGCAACCCAAGAGAGACGTCCGGAGACCAGCCTGGGGAAAAGCCAGAGAGGAGGAGCACCCCCCACAAGAAGAGGTAAGCTGTGAGATGGAGACCACGGCCCCCCCAAAAGAACCCCAGGAGAAAGAGGCACAGGTGGAAAGGGGGACCCCAAATGAGAGGAGGCCGGGGAAGAGAAATGCGAGAGGGGATCGGGCAGATACCTCAGAGAAGGTGGAAGAGCGAGAGGTGCCCGATTCCACCCCGGAAGGTCCTCCTGCTCGGGGTCCCCCTGAGTGTGAAAACCCGGACGGAGTAGCAAAGGTGAAAAGACGAAGGGGCTCCAAAGGGCGTCCGGACTCGGAGGTGGTCCAGGAGGAGCAGATGGAAGTTCCTGTCGTGACGGGGGCTCCAAGTGAAGCTCCTCCACAGGTCCCAGCGGTGGATACCCCTCCTCCTCCCAGCCAGGAGGAGGTTTCAGGGGTGACCATCTCCGAGGTCCCGGAAATGGACCTAAGTACGCACCCGACCCCTATGGAGGGGCAAGAGGTGGACGCCGAAAAAGAGAATGGAGCCCAGAAGCTGTTCTTACCAATGTACTCTGTCTATACACCTGTGGTCTTGGAAGAGGGGGGCTGCTCGAGCGAGGGTGGTTCCTCTCCGGCTTCCTCTATGTGTACGGTAGAGTCAGAGGTGGGGGGTAACGAGAGCTCCAGTGCGCAATCTGGTTTTTAGTTTGTTATCTGAGCCTCCCTTTTTTTTACATCTCCAATGGCTGAGTTGTCCGGATTGTCTATGAATGTAAGAAGTATAAGTTCACGAGCGAAACGGGTTGCCCTTTTTAACTACTTGTCTATTTTTGCTGCTTCTGTGGTTTTCCTGCAGGAGTGCGGCATCCCGCATAGTTTAAATTATGAAAAGTATAAAAAAGATTGGGTACACGGTCCATCAGTCTGGTCTGGATCTAACGAATCCAGATCAGCAGGGGTCGCCATACTTTTTAAAGGAAATGCTTTTATTGATTTTATTCATGAGATTTTACCAGGCAGAATTTTATTGGTTAAAGCTTTTATTGATGGTATTAAATGGCAGTTTTTAAATTTTTATGGTTCACCCAATAAAAATGATAGAGCACGGATGTTAGAGATTTTACCCCTTTTTATCAATGATTCTGAACCTCTTATTTTAGCAGGTGATTTTAATTGTATTTTAAGGGGGGAGCACCGTTTTACCAATTCAGTAAGTAGAAACTATGATAAAACATCTTCTATGTTAAAAAATATGATTATTGATTTTAGACTTACTGATGTTTTTAAGAAATGCAATAGTATTTTACCAGAAAGAGACGGTGTGACCTGGAGCAACGCAAACTGCAGCTCCAGGATCGATTTTATCTTCTGTTCTTATCAAGTACTGCCTTTTAAGTGTGATGTTTTAACCAATGTTTTTTCTGATCACAAACTTTTATCTTTTAAGGTGAAGAGTGATTTTAGAAAAAAGACTGGGAGGAATGCCTGGAAGATGAATGTATCCCTTTTAGAAGATCCGCAGGTTTTATCCGATTTTATCAACTTCTACAAGGACTGCAGACGGGTAAGAGATCCTAACACTCCCATCAGTATATGGTGGGAGAAAATGAAAATAAAAATAAAAGAGTTTTTTATTAGAGTAGGGATCTCTAGAGCTAAAGAGAAGCGTGAGTTTTACTCCCTTCTAAATACCCGTCTGCAAACCCTGTACAAATTCAGAGACAATGGTATAGAGGTTTATAGAGAAATTACTGACTTAAAAAAAGAAATAAAACTGTGCCTGGAGCAGAAGGGAAAAGAGATAATTTTCAGATCCAAAATAAAGCACCTTGAAGAGAACGAGACCTGCTCCAGGTACTTTTTTAAGAAAGTAACGGATAAAAAGGTTTTAATTGATAATATACAAGGAGAAAAAGATGTACAGGGTATTTTAAAAAGGGTACATTCATTTTATGCGGATCTTTTTAATACAAAAAATATTGATATTGATTTTATGAATGACTCATTGAAGGAGATTACCAATGTTTTAGACCCTGTGTCCCAGTCTCTTTTACAGAGGGAGATCTCGGAACAGGAGGTTTTAGAGACGATCAGGAGTTTTAAATCCGGTAAGGTGCCTGGTCCTGACGGTATACCCATTGAGTTTTATGTCATTTTTTATGGTGTTTTAAAAGATGACCTTTTTTCCCTTTTTACAGAAGTATTTAAAACAAAAGCCCTCCCAGGTTCATGGAGGAAGGGTGATGTCTCCCTGCTGTTCAAAAAGGGAGACCGGTCAGATCTAAAGAACTGGAGACCAATCACCCTCCTCAACTGTGACTACAAAGTGATGGCAAAACTGTGCGCAAATAGATTAAAAAGTGTAATAGAGAAAATAATCCATTCAAATCAGGTCTGTGGGGTGCCTGGGAGGAGCATATGGGAAAATCTTAACCTTTTAAAAGATGTGATTAGTGACCAAAATCTAGAAACGGAAAACTAGCCATTTTATCCTTAGACTTCGAGAAGGCTTTTGACAGAGTGTCACATTTTTATCTTTTTAAGGTTTTAGAGAAAATGGGTATACCTGAAGGCTTTTTATTGTCTCTTAAGGCCTTTTATAAAAACTGCACAAGCAAGATTTTAGTTAACGGTTTTAAGACACAGGATGTGATTTTAAATTCCGGAGTGAAGCAGGGGTGTCCTTTGTCCCCACTACTTTTCATATGTGCGCTTGAGCCTCTACTATGCACCTTGAGGAGAGATAAGCAAATAAGAGGGGTCCCCCTGCCGGGAGGAGGGGGACTAGAGGCTAAAGTAGTGGGGTACATGGACGATGTGGCAGTGCTTGGAAGGGACACCCCATCGCTTCAAAAAGCCCTAAAGCAAGTTGAATTTTTTTGTTGTGCCTCCGGTTTTAAGGTAAATTTTAATAAAAGCAGTGTTTTAAATATAGGAGGACTGTTTTTAAGGGATTTACCCATTCCTGTGTCTGAGTCTGTGCAGATTTTAGGGGTCTCCTTCAGTGAGTCAAACAATGGTTTTAATAGCTGGGACTTGGTGGCTCAAAAAATAAACACAAAAATTTGTATGTGGAACATGAGAAAGCTAACGATGGAGGGGAAGGTTTTAGTTACAAGGATGGTGATTTTACCCATTTTATTGTATCTTGGCATGGTCTTTCCACCCCCCGAAATTATTTTAAATAAAATTATTAAAGCATGTTTTACCTTTTTATGGAGCTCCAAGAGTGAAAAATTGAGAAGAGAGATCGTCATGATGCCAAAAGGTATGGGTGGAAAGGACTTCCCCGACATCAGGGCGTTCCTTTTTACCAAGTTTTTTTAGCATGTGTGTTAGCACACTTTTTAAGGATAGTTACTGGTCATATTTTATCCGTTTTAATACAGGTTTTTTTATGAGGAGGAATGGGTGGTTTAAAACTGTTTTAAGCTGTCCTTATGCTTTTAATCTTCCCCAACAATACAAGATTTTAGAGAAAATTTTCAACTTGTACAACTTTAACGGAAAAAGTATTAATGAAGTAACTAATAGCAAAAAAATGTTAAAATATATTAAAGAAAGTGGTTTTATTGCCCCTGTGAATAATTTTAATGAAGAGAAATGCATGAAAATATGGAAGATGGCAAATATGATTTATCTTTTTAATTCACAGAAAGATCTGGCCTGGAGCTGCATACACGAGTGTCTTCCATGCCGGGCATTCCAGCACCGAAGAAGGATGGCCAACACTGCAGTATGCCCGAGGGAGGGCTGCCAGGAACCCGAGACCGTGTACCACCTTTTCTGGACTTGTTTTTATGCAAAAAGGATATGGACTAAAATACTCCCTCTGGTGAAGAAGATAACAGAAATAAAAGACTTAAACTCTGCAGCTGTTTTTTATGGATGTCTGGAATGCCCAATACGGACTCAAGAGACAATGGCATGGAAGATCATAAACTGTGTTAAAGCAGCTCTATGGAATGCCAGAAACATTTTACTTTTTAAACATGAGATTTTATCTGTGAATGATGTTTTAGCTCTTTGTTTTAGTGATATGTACCAGTACTTTTTATTAGACAAGAAATATTATCCTTTATTAGCTAGAAAATGGTATTTTAATGAATGGAACGCCCTTTTGTAAAGCCACCAAGTGCCCATTTTAAGTGTATTATGATTGTATTTATGGGAACTTTTATTGTTATATGTGATTTTATTATCAAAATTTGTTTTTATTGAAAAAAATTATATTTATAAATCGTAATGCACTTTGTTAAATGTTATGAATTCTAAATAAAAAGATACCCCTCAGGGGTAGCCAAGTTAAAAAAAAAATCTGTTCTTATCAGTTTAATATCTGATACGTCCCCTATCTGGGGACCATATATTAAATGGATTTTTGAGAACGGGGGCCGATTTCGAAGCTTGCTTCCGTCGCCCTATGCATTGACCCGATATGGCAGTATCTTCGGGTACAGTGCACCACCCCCTTACAGGGTTAAAAAGAAAGATTCCTACTTTCATTGCTACCTGCTTGCTGGCTAGCCAGCTAGCCAGCCCTGTGGGCCTTGCTGCTGCTGCAGCCAAAAAACAAAAGGTGGTGCTGCTGCTGCTTCTGCTTCTGCTTGTGTCTGGCCGCTGTTGGAGCGTCCAGGCACAGGACTTCTGCTGCTGCTGACTAAATGGCCTCCTTAATTGGATCATTTGAGTAGCCAGCACACCTGTGCAGGTAGGGCATGACATGATAGGCAGCTGCCTTGATAGCGGGTGGGTGCTGAATGTTCCTAATTGACAAAATAAGATTAATGCTTATGAAGAAATATAAAATCTCATCCCTTCCCCAATATCGCGCCACACCCCTACCCCTTAATTCCCTGGTTGAACTTGATGGACATATGTCTTTTTTCGACCGTACTAACTATGTAACTATGTAACATAACATGGGGGGGGGGGGTCTCCTGGCTGTTCACACAGGTGTGTCATTGCTGTACATTGACCATGCATTGCTTCTGTGGTATTGCAAAGGCAAAGACAAATGCTTCCAGCCATCCATTGCACTAATGGATTGGTCATCAGCTGGCTGTCTATGTCCCGCATCAATATAGACCAAAGTACAGAGGGTTAGGCTATGCTATTGTGCACCTACCTGATGCATCAGAAGGTGCGAGGCCCTTGCTAAATTCTGTGCACAGACTTTGAGATCTATGCTTTAGACTGTATCTAAACCTGCTCCAACATGGACTGACATTCTGGCCTACTTTCAGCCGATGCGACTTGTCTGTCGCTGAACAGTCGCTTTTTATGTATTCAGCACCTATGTATAATGTTGTAAAAAGGCTCTAGAAGCTAAAGTCGCAGAAATGTCACACATATTTGGCCTGCAACTTTCTGTGCGACAAATTCAGACAGGAAAAATCAGTATAAATCCTTAGAAAATTATCCCCCAGTGTCTCCATCTGCTGGCGGTATTGAATAAGCATTGCTGCACTGATGGGGTATGCATTAGACGAAAAAAAAGAAGAAAAAGAAGAATAATACGCCCAGAAAAGAGGCGAAAAGGAGAAAAATGTAAAAAAACGTGAAAAAAAAGTAAGAGGAAGAGAAGGGAAAAAAAGGTGGAAATGGGTTTAAAAGTGATTTCGGCGGAGAAATATATATATATATATATATATATATATATATATATATATATATATATATATATACGCGCACACACACACACATATATATATAAACGTATTCTCCGTTGAGATATTGCAGCCGCTGCTGTGTCCAGGCCCAGGAGCCTTAGCACTGTGCTGTGATGTCACTCAATACCACTGACATCACTAGGTGTAAACAACATCTCTCCTTTGCTGTGTATGTGACTATGGAGCTGTTTGGTGATGTCGTCTATTATGGCCTTCATAGAAGCAACAGGAGATTGTTGCATCCATCTAGAACCCTCAGAACTACAGTGCTATGATGTCACTCACTTCCACAGGCCTTGCAGAGTGTAAACAACAACAACCCAGCTTTGTTGTGTATGTAACCATAGGGATTTGTGATGTCACCTAGAACCTTCACAGCAGCGACAGCTTTATGAGGAGCATCAGCACTGCTCTGCCTGAGCAGAACCATCACCGCCATAGGTTGTCAAATAACCCGGATTTAACCCACACAGGTAAGTCCAATGGGGTGCAGGCATGTCCTCTATGCTTACAGCTTCCCGTGGGTGTTGGTTTGATACCGTTTGGGGACAGCCAAGGAGGCATCTGCAGGCAACAAAGGTAGGTGTGTGCTTGTGTGTGTGTTTCCTATGCAGATCCTAAGCCCAGTGTCACATGCAAGTAGGAGGAGTAAGAAGGGTTCCTGGCAAATCCGGGTTATGGATTGCATTTAAAAAGGCCCCGTGGGAGTGCAATGGGCCCCTGTCTTGCTGCTTAGCAATAATGGTATGGGTTTAGGTTCTGCTGTGTGTACTGGTGGTTGACTGCCCCCCAGCCCAGAGTGTGCATGGAAAATTGTCTGGCAGCCTCCCTGACAGCAAGCAGTGATAGTGCCCATGAAGGGGACCTTGTTGGGCCCGCCCCTTTCACGGTTATCGCTTCTCGGCCTTTTGGCTAAGATCAAGTGTAGTATCTGTTCTTATCAGTTTAATATCTGATACGTCCCCTATCTGGGGACCATATATTAAATGGATTTTTGAGAACGGGGGCCGATTTCGAAGCTTGCTTCCGTCGCCCTATGCATTGACCCGATATGGCAGTATCTTCGGGTACAGTGCACCACCCCCTTACAGGGTTAAAAAGAAAGATTCCTACTTTCATTGCTACCTGCTTGCTGGCTAGCCAGCTAGCCAGCCCTGTGGGCCTTGCTGCTGCTGCAGCCAAAAAACAAAAGGTGGTGCTGCTGCTGCTTCTGCTTCTGCTTGTGTCTGGCCGCTGTTGGAGCGTCCAGGCACAGGACTTCTGCTGCTGCTGACTAAATGGCCTCCTTAATCGGATCATTTGAGTAGCCAGCACACCTGTGCAGGTAGGGCATGACATGATAGGCAGCTGCCTTGATAGCGGGTGGGTGCTGAATGTTCCTAATTGACAAAATAAGATTAATGCTTATGAAGAAATATAAAATCTCATCCCTTCCCCAATATCGCGCCACACCCCTACCCCTTAATTCCCTGGTTGAACTTGATGGACATATGTCTTTTTTCGACCGTACTAACTATGTAACTATGTAACATAACATGGGGGGGGGGGGGGTCTCCTGGCTGTTCACACAGGTGTGTCATTGCTGTACATTGACCATGCATTGCTTCTGTGGTATTGCAAAGGCAAAGACAAATGCTTCCAGCCATCCATTGCACTAATGGATTGGTCATCAGCTGGCTGTCTATGTCCCGCATCAATATAGACCAAAGTACAGAGGGTTAGGCTATGCTATTGTGCACCTACCTGATGCATCAGAAGGTGCGAGGCCCTTGCTAAATTCTGTGCACAGACTTTGAGATCTATGCTTTAGACTGTATCTAAACCTGCTCCAACATGGACTGACATTCTGGCCTACTTTCAGCCGATGCGACTTGTCTGTCGCTGAACAGTCGCTTTTTATGTATTCAGCACCTATGTATAATGTTGTAAAAAGGCTCTAGAAGCTAAAGTCGCAGAAATGTCACACATATTTGGCCTGCAACTTTCTGTGCGACAAATTCAGACAGGAAAAATCAGTATAAATCCTTAGAAAATTATCCCCCAGTGTCTCCATCTGCTGGCGGTATTGAATAAGCATTGCTGCACTGATGGGGTATGCATTAGACGAAAAAAAAGAAGAAAAAGAAGAATAATACGCCCAGAAAAGAGGCGAAAAGGAGAAAAACGTAAAAAAACGTGAAAAAAAAGTAAGAGGAAGAGAAGGGAAAAAAAGGTGGAAATGGGTTTAAAAGTGATTTCGGCGGAGAAATATATATATATATATATATATATATATATATATATATATACGCGCACACACACACATATATATATAAACGTATTCTCCGTTGAGATATTGCAGCCGCTGCTGTGTCCAGGCCCAGGAGCCTTAGCACTGTGCTGTGATGTCACTCAATACCACTGACATCACTAGGTGTAAACAACATCTCTCCTTTGCTGTGTATGTGACTATGGAGCTGTTTGGTGATGTCGTCTATTATGGCCTTCATAGAAGCAACAGGAGATTGTTGCATCCATCTAGAACCCTCAGAACTACAGTGCTATGATGTCACTCACTTCCACAGGCCTTGCAGAGTGTAAACAACAACAACCCAGCTTTGTTGTGTATGTAACCATAGGGATTTGTGATGTCACCTAGAACCTTCACAGCAGCGACAGCTTTATGAGGAGCATCAGCACTGCTCTGCCTGAGCAGAACCATCACCGCCATAGGTTGTCAAATAACCCGGATTTAACCCACACAGGTAAGTCCAATGGGGTGCAGGCATGTCCTCTATGCTTACAGCTTCCCGTGGGTGTTGGTTTGATACCGTTTGGGGACAGCCAAGGAGGCATCTGCAGGCAACAAAGGTAGGTGTGTGCTTGTGTGTGTGTTTCCCATGCAGATCCTAAGCCCAGTGTCACATGCAAGTAGGAGGAGTAAGAAGGGTTCCTGGCAAATCCGGGTTATGGATTGCATTTAAAAAGGCCCCGTGGGAGTGCAATGGGCCCCTGTCTTGCTGCTTAGCAATAATGGTATGGGTTTAGGTTCTGCTGTGTGTACTGGTGGTTGACTGCCCCCCAGCCCAGAGTGTGCATGGAAAATTGTCTGGCAGCCTCCCTGACAGCAAGCAGTGATAGTGCCCATGAAGGGCACCTTGTTGGGCCCGCCCCTTTCACGGTTATCGCTTCTCGGCCTTTTGGCTAAGATCAAGTGTAAACTTGGTCTGGGTCAGGGGTGCGGGTGTTCTGCTGAGCAGGAATCCGGAGTGGTGATCTTACTGTGGAATCGACAGACAAGAGAAGAACAATGGCTGGAAAGGAATACCTCCCTGCGATTGAGAAGACTGTACGTTTTGTGGTGGAAACTTCTGACCGGGGTAAGAATCGGATTGAGTACATTGGACATGAACTTGTGGAGAAATTGGGCGGTTTTGGCATGGATAGTTTGTTCTGTGTGCAAGAGAATAGGAAGCAAGGAATATATGATGTGTCCTTCATCTATGAAGCTGATTGCCAGAACTTCTATGAATGTTTGAAAAGAAATGCCAATAACCCTGTCTTGGAAAATGTAAAGTTTTTTCCTCTGTTTGAGATGGGAGTGAAGACTCTGTTTGTACATATGTACAATCCGTTCTTAGACCCGGATATGATTAAAAACTTTCTAAGTATCTACTGTGAAAGTGTCCAAGGGGGAGTGAAGCAAACTAGTAGTTTGGGTGTGTTTAATGGCACATGGAAGTTCTTTGTAAAACTGAAGCTGGATCCTGGGAGCATTGGTGGAGTGAAACACCCACCGGCCAATTTTTCAATCGCTGGAAACCGGGGTTATGTCTATTATTATGGCCAGCCATTGTTTTGCCGTGATTGTTTGCTGTTTGGACATGTTAAAGAGGCTTGTCCAGGTAATAAGAAGTGCCGAAATTGTAAAATGCCAGGGCATGAGGCGGGAGCTTGTCCACAGCCCAGAACTTGTGATCTTTGTGGCCTTGTTGGACATGTGTATAGAAATTGTCCGGAGGTGGCTAAGAGGGAGAAGGAGAAAGAGGCCAGAAAAGATTTGGCAATTAAAAAAAGGGAAAAGGCAAAGGCAGACATGGCAGAAAAGAGTGTGATTGCTAGCATTATTGAGAAAGCAACGGTGGTGGAAGAGAAGGTGCAGGAGGAGATTGAAGAGGAGATGGAGGAGGAGGTGAGAATTGAAGAGGTGCCTAGTCCTCAGGTGTCTGGCACTCAAAAAGTTGAATGGTCGAATTCAGAAGAGGAAAGTGCTAAAGAGAGAGAGGAAGATCTTTTTCGTCCCCCACGGAAGGCGGCGAGAGGTGCCAGTGGTGAAAAGATGGAGCAGACGGTGGTGGAGACGAGTAATCGTTTTGCCGCAATATCTGAGGGTGAAATGGATAAATGCATTGGAGAAGAAACTTCTCCCTCGACACTGAGCCGTAAAGTTCATTAACTCTCTTCTAGGTTTTTTCTTCCTATGGGTTGTTATTTGATTTGATATGTCTTTTTCGGTTAGTTTGTCAAATGTTAGAGTCTTTAAAAATAAGAATAGAAGAGCGGCCATTCTGGAGGAATTGGCAGGAACTAATAATGACATAATTTGTCTACAGGAATGTGGATTGGATTTTCCTCCAAAAAAGGAGGAGTGGAGATATGGACCAGCAGTGTGGTCTTGCTCTAATGTAAATAGAAATGATGGAGTTGGGGTTTTGTTTAGGAATAATAAGTTTAAAGTTTGTAGTCAAATGGTGTTAAGGGAAGGAAGGTGTGTGTTGGTGGAGGTTGGGTTACATGGGTTTAAGTTTAAGTTAATTAATGTTTATGCACCTGTGAATAAGGAGGAGAGGGTGGGTTTGTTTGAAATAATTAAGGGGTTTTTGTCTGGGAAGGAACCAGTGTTGTTAGTAGGTGATTTCAACTGTGAGATTGGGAGGGATGCGGATGTTTCTGGAAATATGCTTAAGAGTATGGTGAGTGATTTCAAGTTAAGAGATGTGGTTGAAGTGTGTGGTGTGAATCCTGTGTTAGCAACATATCATGCTGAGAGTGGAAGGAGTGAGTCAAGATTAGATATGTGTTTTGTGTCCAAAATGATAGGATGTATGTGGTATAAGCAAGAGAGAGTGATTTATTCTGATCATGAGCGTGTGAGTTGTGGTTTGGTGTTGGATGAGATTTGCATAAGTGGGAGGGGTTACTGGAAGCTTAATGTGAAACTGTTGGATGAAAAGGAGGTATATGATAGGTATATTAAGAAGTATAAGTTATGGTGTGAGAAGAAAAAAGAATTTTTGGATTTATTGTGTTGGTGGGAGTGGGTTAAAGAAAGAACTAAGGTTTTTTTCAAGAGGGAAGGTTATAAAAGGAAAGCTAGGGAAAGAAAGAAGTATGAATGGCTGAATAAAAGGTTGGGGTTTCTCATTAAGTTGAAAAAGAAGGGATGGAGAGTGGATGGTAAGATTGATGCTGTGAAAAGAGATATAAAGGATTGGTTGAATGAAAGAGGAAAAGAGTTAATGTACCGAGCAAAAGTGGACAAATTGGAGAAGGATGAAAAGTGTTCAAGATATTTTTTTAAGAAAGTGATTGGGAGAAAGGATGATTTAGTGAGTGTGTATGATAAGGATGGTGGTTTGGTGAGAGGCAAAGCTGTACTGAATGTGGTGAAAGAGTTTTATGAGGACTTATATGCAGTCAAACAGTGTGATAGGGGTTTGGCTGAGGAAGTGCTGGAAGTGATTGATAAGAAGGTAGATTGTAATGAGTATGAGAGTTTAATGAGAGAGATTGGAATGGAAGAAATTAAAAGGACGGTTGATAGTATGGCTAAAAATAAGACTCCTGGAGAGGATGGGTTGCCGGCTGAGTTTTATGTGAAATTGTGGGATGTACTGAAGGATGATATGGAGAGTATCTTTAAGTATATGTGGGCTAATGGAAGATTGGTGGAAAGTATGAAGAGTGGGATAGTGGTTTTGATTTATAAGAAAGGGGATGTGAATGATGTAAGGAATTGGAGGCCGATAACTTTGTTGAATGTGGATTATAAAATATTTGCAAAGCTGATTACAAATAGAATGAGGGACGTGATAGAGCAAGTGATTGGGGAGGAGCAAGTGTGTGGTGTGCCAGGAAGAAGAATTAGTGAGAATTTGTGTTTGTTGAGAGATATATTGTGGGATGGTATGTGTAGAAAGCAGGTGGTTCGTGTGTTGTCAATTGATTTTGAAAAAGCTTTTGACCGTTTGTCGCATGGGTTTTTGTTTAAGGTGCTAGTTAAAATGGGGTTTCCAGGTGATTTTGTGAATATTGTGAGAATGTTGTATAAGGAAGTGTATAGTAAGATTCTGATTAATGGATGGATGACTGAGGAGATTAAAGTATGTTCAGGGGTGAGACAGGGATGTCCCTTGTCACCTATTGCTTTTATTTGTGCTATGGAACCATTATTAGAATTATTGCGTAAGGATAAATGTGTGAGAGGTGTGAGAGTTCCGGGGGGTCGTGGTAAAGAGGTTAAAGTGTTGGCTTATATGGATGATGTATGTGTGGTAAGTGAATCTGTTGCAGCTGTAAGAAGATCCAAGTTATTGGTAAGTCTGTTTTGTGGTGCGTCTGGTTTTAAGGTCAATTGGGGAAAGAGTGAATATAAATGTTTTGGTGGTGTGACTCAGAGTGAGGATGTTGGTATGGAAGGGGTGGAAGGGCCTATTCAGGTGTTGGGGGTGAAGATGGATGAACGGTTGGATGGTAGAAATAGTTGGGAGGATGTGGGGAAGAGAGTGCAAAAGAAATTGAATTTTTGGAGATTGAGAGAGTTGTCAATGGTTGGTAAGGTTATGATAGTGAAGAGTGTGATTTTGCCAATACTGTTATATGTTGCTGTTGTGTTTCCGCCAAGTTATATGGTTTTGCGAAAGGTGAAAAGAATGTTATTTGTGTTTTTGTGGGGTACAAAGATGGAAAGAGTTAAGAGAGAGATTGTAATGAAAGATGGTAAAAATGGAGGAATGGACTTTCCGAATGTTGATGTGTATCTGGGTGTGAATATTGTTTTTGCTTTGAAAAGAATGATGGGAGGTGAAAAGAGTTGTGCATGTATGGTGAGATATTTGGGTGGCAGTGTGTTATGTAAATTGGGTTGGTTGGAAAGAGATTTGAGAGTGCCTTATGCTTTTGTGTGTCCTAGTTGGTATGTATATGTGGTGAAATTTTTGGAGAATTATAGGTTGATTGGTGTGGGTCCAGAAGTGTTTGTGAGTAAAAAGAGTATGATTGGGTACATTAAAAAAGAGGAAGTTGAATGTTCAATTAATATGGTGAGAGCTGTAGATGTGGGGAGAGTGTGGAAGAGTATAATGACTGTTGGAGTAACAAATAGACAACGTGAGATAGTATGGCAGAGTTTGCATGGTGCGTTACCGGTAAGAGAATTTCAAAGAAATAGAGGGATTGGAAGGTATGAGAGGTGTCCAAGAGATGAGTGTGATGGGATTGAGAGTGTGATGCATGTATTTTGGAATTGTGAAATGGCGCAAGGTGTGTGGAAAGGGATGAGATTGCTGTTTAAAGAATTGACTGGTATAAGGTATATGTCGTATGATGTGGTTATGTTTGGACTTAGTATGGTAGGGAGAGATAAGGAAAGGGTTTTTTTTGTGTTGCTTGCCATTATTAAAGAAGTACTTTGGGATGTTAGGAATTTATGTGTATTCAAAAGAAAAAACATGTCGGTGGAGGGTTGTATTAAGATGATTCTAGATAGGTTATATGTTGTTTATTTGTGTGATAGGAAGAATTTGGGGGATAAGGATGCTGAGGGGATATGGAAGTTTTTGAAATGGAGATATCTTGTAAGTTTGTAATTGGTGATGGTATTTATGTTTGTTTAAAATTGAAAATAAAAAGAAAGACCTAATGATGAGTTGGACTTTACTTCAGAAAGTCTAAGTGACGAAGTATGGAGTTGGATTTTGATGTTTTAATGTCCAAACCTGAAGGTTTAAAAAAAAAAAAAAAAAAAAAAAAAATCTGTTCTTATCAGTTTAATATCTGATACGTCCCCTATCTGGGGACCATATATTAAATGGATTTTTGAGAACGGGGGCCGATTTCGAAGCTTGCTTCCGTCGCCCTATGCATTGACCCGATATGGCAGTATCTTCGGGTACAGTGCACCACCCCCTTACAGGGTTAAAAAGAAAGATTCCTACTTTCATTGCTACCTGCTTGCTGGCTAGCCAGCTAGCCAGCCCTGTGGGCCTTGCTGCTGCTGCAGCCAAAAAACAAAAGGTGGTGCTGCTGCTGCTTCTGCTTCTGCTTGTGTCTGGCCGCTGTTGGAGCGTCCAGGCACAGGACTTCTGCTGCTGCTGACTAAATGGCCTCCTTAATTGGATCATTTGAGTAGCCAGCACACCTGTGCAGGTAGGGCATGACATGATAGGCAGCTGCCTTGATAGCGGGTGGGTGCTGAATGTTCCTAATTGACAAAATAAGATTAATGCTTATGAAGAAATATAAAATCTCATCCCTTCCCCAATATCGCGCCACACCCCTACCCCTTAATTCCCTGGTTGAACTTGATGGACATATGTCTTTTTTCGACCGTACTAACTATGTAACTATGTAACATAACATGGGGGGGGGGGTCTCCTGGCTGTTCACACAGGTGTGTCATTGCTGTACATTGACCATGCATTGCTTCTGTGGTATTGCAAAGGCAAAGACAAATGCTTCCAGCCATCCATTGCACTAATGGATTGGTCATCAGCTGGCTGTCTATGTCCCGCATCAATATAGACCAAAGTACAGAGGGTTAGGCTATGCTATTGTGCACCTACCTGATGCATCAGAAGGTGCGAGGCCCTTGCTAAATTCTGTGCACAGACTTTGAGATCTATGCTTTAGACTGTATCTAAACCTGCTCCAACATGGACTGACATTCTGGCCTACTTTCAGCCGATGCGACTTGTCTGTCGCTGAACAGTCGCTTTTTATGTATTCAGCACCTATGTATAATGTTGTAAAAAGGCTCTAGAAGCTAAAGTCGCAGAAATGTCACACATATTTGGCCTGCAACTTTCTGTGCGACAAATTCAGACAGGAAAAATCAGTATAAAATCCTTAGAAAATTATCCCCCAGTGTCTCCATCTGCTGGCGGTATTGAATAAGCATTGCTGCACTGATGGGGTATGCATTAGACGAAAAAAAAGAAGAAAAAGAAGAATAATACGCCCAGAAAAGAGGCGAAAAGGAGAAAAACGTAAAAAAACGTGAAAAAAAAGTAAGAGGAAGAGAAGGGAAAAAAAGGTGGAAATGGGTTTAAAAGTGATTTCGGCGGAGAAATATATATATATATATATATATATATATATATATATATATATATACGCGCACACACACACATATATATAAACGTATTCTCCGTTGAGATATTGCAGCCGCTGCTGTGTCCAGGCCCAGGAGCCTTAGCTATGTGCTGTGATGTCACTCAATACCACTGACATCACTAGGTGTAAACAACATCTCTCCTTTGCTGTGTATGTGACTATGGAGCTGTTTGGTGATGTCGTCTATTATGGCCTTCATAGAAGCAACAGGAGATTGTTGCATCCATCTAGAACCCTCAGAACTACAGTGCTATGATGTCACTCACTTCCACAGGCCTTGCAGAGTGTAAATAACAACAACCCAGCTTTGTTGTGTATGTAACCATAGGGATTTGTGATGTCACCTAGAACCTTCACAGCAGCGACAGCTTTATGAGGAGCATCAGCACTGCTCTGCCTGAGCAGAACCATCACCGCCATAGGTTGTCAAATAACCCGGATTTAACCCACACAGGTAAGTCCAATGGGGTGCAGGCATGTCCTCTATGCTTACAGCTTCCCGTGGGTGTTGGTTTGATACCGTTTGGGGACAGCCAAGGAGGCATCTGCAGGCAACAAAGGTAGGTGTGTGCTTGTGTGTGTGTTTCCTATGCAGATCCTAAGCCCAGTGTCACATGCAAGTAGGAGGAGTAAGAAGGGTTCCTGGCAAATCCGGGTTATGGATTGCATTTAAAAAGGCCCCGTGGGAGTGCAATGGGCCCCTGTCTTGCTGCTTAGCAATAATGGTATGGGTTTAGGTTCTGCTGTGTGTACTGGTGGTTGACTGCCCCCCAGCCCAGAGTGTGCATTGAAAATTGTCTGGCAGCCTCCCTGACAGCAAGCAGTGATAGTGCCCATGAAGGGGACCTTGTTGGGCCCGCCCCTTTCACGGTTATCGCTTCTCGGCCTTTTGGCTAAGATCAAGTGTAGTATCTGTTCTTATCAGTTTAATATCTGATACGTCCCCTATCTGGGGACCATATATTAAATGGATTTTTGAGAACGGGGGCCGATTTCGAAGCTTGCTTCCGTCGCCCTATGCATTGACCCGATATGGCAGTATCTTCGGGTACAGTGCACCACCCCCTTACAGGGTTAAAAAGAAAGATTCCTACTTTCATTGCTACCTGCTTGCTGGCTAGCCAGCTAGCCAGCCCTGTGGGCCTTGCTGCTGCTGCAGCCAAAAAACAAAAGGTGGTGCTGCTTCTGCTTCTGCTTCTGCTTGTGTCTGGCCGCTGTTGGAGCGTCCAGGCACAGGACTTCTGCTGCTGCTGACTAAATGGCCTCCTTAATTGGATCATTTGAGTAGCCAGCACACCTGTGCAGGTAGGGCATGACATGATAGGCAGCTGCCTTGATAGCGGGTGGGTGCTGAATGTTCCTAATTGACAAAATAAGATTAATGCTTATGAAGAAATATAAAATCTCATCCCTTCCCCAATATCGCGCCACACCCCTACCCCTTAATTCCCTGGTTGAACTTGATGGACATATGTCTTTTTTCGACCGTACTAACTATGTAACTATGTAACATAACATGGGGGGGGGGGTCTCCTAGCTGTTCACACAGGTGTGTCATTGCTGTACATTGACCATGCATTGCTTCTGTGGTATTGCAAAGGCAAAGACAAATGTTTCCAGCCATCCATTGCACTAATGGATTGGTCATCAGCTGGCTGTCTATGTCCCGCATCAATATAGACCAAAGTACAGAGGGTTAGGCTATGCTATTGTGCACCTACCTGATGCATCAGAAGGTGCGAGGCCCTTGCTAAATTCTGTGCACAGACTTTGAGATCTATGCTTTAGACTGTATCTAAACCTGCTCCAACATGGACTGACATTCTGGCCTACTTTCAGCCGATGCGACTTGTCTGTCGCTGAACAGTCGCTTTTTATGTATTCAGCACCTATGTATAATGTTGTAAAAAGGCTCTAGAAGCTAAAGTCGCAGAAATGTCACACATATTTGGCCTGCAACTTTCTGTGCGACAAATTCAGACAGGAAAAATCAGTATAAATCCTTAGAAAATTATCCCCCAGTGTCTCCATCTGCTGGCGGTATTGAATAAGCATTGCTGCACTGATGGGGTATGCATTAGACGAAAAAAAAGAAGAAAAAGAAGAATAATACGCCCAGAAAAGAGGCGAAAAGGAGAAAAACGTAAAAAAACGTGAAAAAAAAGTAAGAGGAAGAGAAGGGAAAAAAAAGGTGGAAATGGTTTTAAAAGTGATTTCGGCGGAGAAATATATATATATATATATATATATATATGCGCACACACACACATAGATATAAACGTATTCTCCGTTGAGATATTGCAGCCGCTGCTGTGTCCAGGCCCAGGAGCCTTAGCACTGTGCTGTGATGTCACTCAATACCACTGACATCACTAGGTGTAAACAACATCTCTCCTTTGCTGTGTATGTGACTATGGAGCTGTTTGGTGATGTCGTCTATTATGGCCTTCATAGAAGCAACAGGAGATTGTTGCATCCATCTAGAACCCTCAGAACTACAGTGCTATGATGTCACTCACTTCCACAGGCCTTGCAGAGTGTAAACAACAACAACCCAGCTTTGTTGTGTATGTAACCATAGGGATTTGTGATGTCACCTAGAACCTTCACAGCAGCGACAGCTTTATGAGGAGCATCAGCACTGCTCTGCCTGAGCAGAACCATCACCGCCATAGGTTGTCAAATAACCCGGATTTAACCCACACAGGTAAGTCCAATGGGGTGCAGGCATGTCCTCTATGCTTACAGCTTCCCGTGGGTGTTGGTTTGATACCGTTTGGGGACAGCCAAGGAGGCATCTGCAGGCAACAAAGGTAGGTGTGTGCTTGTGTGTGTGTTTCCTATGCAGATCCTAAGCCCAGTGTCACATGCAAGTAGGAGGAGTAAGAAGGGTTCCTGGCAAATCCGGGTTATGGATTGCATTTAAAAAGGCCCCGTGGGAGTGCAATGGGCCCCTGTCTTGCTGCTTAGCAATAATGGTATGGGTTTAGGTTCTGCTGTGTGTACTGGTGGTTGACTGCCCCCCAGCCCAGAGTGTGCATGGAAAATTGTCTGGCAGCCTCCCTGACAGCAAGCAGTGATAGTGCCCATGAAGGGGACCTTGTTGGGCCCGCCCCTTTCAAGGTTATCGCTTCTCGGCCTTTTGGCTAAGATCAAGTGTAGTATCTGTTCTTATCAGTTTTTCATGCCGGTGGACAGTAACGCCGGTATGGGGCTGGTGGGGATGGGTGCTGCATGGAGGATGCAGGTGTACCAGGGCTTTCCGGGGCTGGTTCTGAGGAATCAGCTCGACGGCTGCCCCGATGTGACCTGTTCCCTCCGGGTCTCGCCATGAGGCTGAGAGGGTCTAGAGCCGAGGTACTTTTGTGCCTCGGGGAGTGGTGACCCCGAGGTGCCGAAACTCACTGGGAGGATAGGCTCACTGAGTTGAAGCACGGGCACCATAATCTCTTCACCTTGTGGCACTCACCTCTTGATTCCCGGCCTTCTGGCTAGGATCAGAGAAATTTTTATAGATCCGGCCGGATGTCCGGGCAGTATATCTGCACACATTCACTTATTTATTTCTTTTTTGTCTCACTGTGTCACTTTTTGCGTGTTGTGTGTTCACAGGATTGGTCAGGATGCGGTAGCCCTTCTGGGTGTCCCTCCTGGCGGTCTAGGGGAGGTGTGTGTGGCCATTAGGTTCCGCACCTCCCTGCAAACACCCCGGGTACTCCTGCTTTGGCAGGGTACCTACCGTAATCGGCTCTGCGGGCAGATACCTTGGCTAACGCCAAGGGGGATGCCGGGAGCATTTGTGGTCCCCTAGTAGCTTCGGCGAAAAGGGACATCGAACCTGGAACCTCGCAGGTACCTTTTGGTCCGGAGGCGAAGGGTAAGGTTTGTTGGGGGGCCTCTCTCCTATCGGAGAAGGGCTTGCGATAGACCGCATCCTTTGTGCACGTTTTTTTAGTGTAACACGTTTGCACTTTTTCTTGCACTTTGGGTGAATCGAAAGCACGTTCCTCGGCTTTAGATAAAAAAAAAAAAAAAAAAAAAAAAAAAAAAAATCTGTTCTTATCAGTTTAATATCTGATACGTCCCCTATCTGGGGACCATATATTAAATGGATTTTTGAGAACGGGGGCCGATTTCGAAGCTTGCTTCCGTCGCCCTATGCATTGACCCGATATGGCAGTATCTTCGGGTACAGTGCACCACCCCCTTACAGGGTTAAAAAGAAAGATTCCTACTTTCATTGCTACCTGCTTGCTGGCTAGCCAGCTAGCCAGCCCTGTGGGCCTTGCTGCTGCTGCAGCCAAAAAACAAAAGGTGGTGCTGCTGCTGCTTCTGCTTCTGCTTGTGTCTGGCCGCTGTTGGAGCGTCCAGGCACAGGACTTCTGCTGCTGCTGACTAAATGGCCTCCTTAATTGGATCATTTGAGTAGCCAGCACACCTGTGCAGGTAGGGCATGACATGATAGGCAGCTGCCTTGATAGCGGGTGGGTGCTGAATGTTCCTAATTGACAAAATAAGATTAATGCTTATGAAGAAATATAAAATCTCATCCCTTCCCCAATATCGCGCCACACCCCTACCCCTTAATTCCCTGGTTGAACTTGATGGACATATGTCTTTTTTCGACCGTACTAACTATGTAACTATGTAACATAACATGGGGGGGGGGGGTCTCCTGGCTGTTCACACAGGTGTGTCATTGCTGTACATTGACCATGCATTGCTTCTGTGGTATTGCAAAGGCAAAGACAAATGCTTCCAGACATCCATTGCACTAATGGATTGGTCATCAGCTGGCTGTCTATGTCCCGCATCAATATAGACCAAAGTACAGAGGGTTAGGCTATGCTATTGTGCACCTACCTGATGCATCAGAAGGTGCGAGGCCCTTGCTAAATTCTGTGCACAGACTTTGAGATCTATGCTTTAGACTGTATCTAAACCTGCTCCAACATGGACTGACATTCTGGCCTACTTTCAGCCGATGCGACTTGTCTGTCGCTGAACAGTCGCTTTTTATGTATTCAGCACCTATGTATAATGTTGTAAAAAGGCTCTAGAAGCTAAAGTCGCAGAAATGTCACACATATTTGGCCTGCAACTTTCTGTGCGACAAATTCAGACAGGAAAAATCAGTATAAATCCTTAGAAAATTATCCCCCAGTGTCTCCATCTGCTGGCGGTATTGAATAAGCATTGCTGCACTGATGGGGTATGCATTAGACGAAAAAAAAGAAGAAAAAGAAGAATAATACGCCCAGAAAAGAGGCGAAAAGGAGAAAAACGTAAAAAAACGTGAAAAAAAAGTAAGAGGAAGAGAAGGGAAAAAAAGGTGGAAATGGGTTTAAAAGTGATTTCGGCGGAGAAATATATATATATATATATATATATATATATATATATATATATATACGCGCACACACACACATATATATAAACGTATTCTCCGTTGAGATATTGCAGCCGCTGCTGTGTCCAGGCCCAGGAGCCTTAGCACTGTGCTGTGATGTCACTCAATACCACTGACATCACTAGGTGTAAACAACATCTCTCCTTTGCTGTGTATGTGACTATGGAGCTGTTTGGTGATGTCGTCTATTATGGCCTTCATAGAAGCAACAGGAGATTGTTGCATCCATCTAGAACCCTCAGAACTACAGTGCTATGATGTCACTCACTTCCACAGGCCTTGCAGAGTGTAAACAACAACAACCCAGCTTTGTTGTGTATGTAACCATAGGGATTTGTGATGTCACCTAGAACCTTCACAGCAGCGACAGCTTTATGAGGAGCATCAGCACTGCTCTGCCTGAGCAGAACCATCACCGCCATAGGTTGTCAAATAACCCGGATTTAACCCACACAGGTAAGTCCAATGGGGTGCAGGCATGTCCTCTATGCTTACAGCTTCCCGTGGGTGTTGGTTTGATACCGTTTGGGGACAGCCAAGGAGGCATCTGCAGGCAACAAAGGTAGGTGTGTGCTTGTGTGTGTGTTTCCTATGCAGATCCTAAGCCCAGTGTCACATGCAAGTAGGAGGAGTAAGAAGGGTTCCTGGCAAATCCGGGTTATGGATTGCATTTAAAAAGGCCCCGTGGGAGTGCAATGGGCCCCTGTCTTGCTGCTTAGCAATAATGGTATGGGTTTAGGTTCTGCTGTGTGTACTGGTGGTTGACTGCCCCCCAGCCCAGAGTGTGCATGGAAAATTGTCTGGCAGCCTCCCTGACAGCAAGCAGTGATAGTGCCCATGAAGGGGACCTTGTTGGGCCCGCCCCTTTCACGGTTATCGCTTCTCGGCCTTTTGGCTAAGATCAAGTGTAGTATCTGTTCTTATCAGTTTAATATCTGATACGTCCCCTATCTGGGGACCATATATTAAATGGATTTTTGAGAACGGGGGCCGATTTCGAAGCTTGCTTCCGTCGCCCTATGCATTGACCCGATATGGCAGTATCTTCGGGTACAGTGCACCACCCCCTTACAGGGTTAAAAAGAAAGATTCCTACTTTCATTGCTACCTGCTTGCTGGCTAGCCAGCTAGCCAGCCCTGTGGGCCTTGCTGCTGCTGCAGCCAAAAAACAAAAGGTGGTGCTGCTGCTGCTTCTGCTTCTGCTTGTGTCTGGCCGCTGTTGGAGCGTCCAGGCACAGGACTTCTGCTGCTGCTGACTAAATGGCCTCCTTAATTGGATCATTTGAGTAGCCAGCACACCTGTGCAGGTAGGGCATGACATGATAGGCAGCTGCCTTGATAGCGGGTGGGTGCTGAATGTTCCTAATTGACAAAATAAGATTAATGCTTATGAAGAAATATAAAATCTCATCCCTTCCCCAATATCGCGCCACACCCCTACCCCTTAATTCCCTGGTTGAACTTGATGGACATATGTCTTTTTTCGACCGTACCAGCTATGTAACTATGTAACATAACATGGGGGGGGGGGGTCTCCTGGCTGTTCACACAGGTGTGTCATTGCTGTACATTGACCATGCATTGCTTCTGTGGTATTGCAAAGGCAAAGACAAATGCTTCCAGCCATCCATTGCACTAATGGATTGGTCATCAGCTGGCTGTCTATGTCCCGCATCAATATAGACCAAAGTACAGAGGGTTAGGCTATGCTATTGTGCACCTACCTGATGCATCAGAAGGTGCGAGGCCCTTGCTAAATTCTGTGCACAGACTTTGAGATCTATGCTTTAGACTGTATCTAAACCTGCTCCAACATGGACTGACATTCTGGCCTACTTTCAGCCGATGCGACTTGTCTGTCGCTGAACAGTCGCTTTTTATGTATTCAGCACCTATGTATAATGTTGTAAAAAGGCTCTAGAAGCTAAAGTCGCAGAAATGTCACACATATTTGGCCTGCAACTTTCTGTGCGACAAATTCAGACAGGAAAAATCAGTATAAATCCTTAGAAAATTATCCCCCAGTGTCTCCATCTGCTGGCGGTATTGAATAAGCATTGCTGCACTGATGGGGTATGCATTAGACGAAAAAAAAGAAGAAAAAGAAGAATAATACGCCCAGAAAAGAGGCGAAAAGGAGAAAAACGTAAAAAAACGTGAAAAAAAAGTAAGAGGAAGAGAAGGGAAAAAAAGGTGGAAATGGGTTTAAAAGTGATTTCGGCGGAGAAATATATATATATATATATATATATATATATATATATATATATACGCGCACACACACACATATATATAAACGTATTCTCCGTTGAGATATTGCAGCCGCTGCTGTGTCCAGGCCCAGGAGCCTTAGCACTGTGCTGTGATGTCACTCAATACCACTGACATCACTAGGTGTAAACAACATCTCTCCTTTGCTGTGTATGTGACTATGGAGCTGTTTGGTGATGTCGTCTATTATGGCCTTCATAGAAGCAACAGGAGATTGTTGCATCCATCTAGAACCCTCAGAACTACAGTGCTATGATGTCACTCACTTCCACAGGCCTTGCAGAGTGTAAACAACAACAACCCAGCTTTGTTGTGTATGTAACCATAGGGATTTGTGATGTCACCTAGAACCTTCACAGCAGCGACAGCTTTATGAGGAGCATCAGCACTGCTCTGCCTGAGCAGAACCATCACCGCCATAGGTTGTCAAATAACCCGGATTTAACCCACACAGGTAAGTCCAATGGGGTGCAGGCATGTCCTCTATGCTTACAGCTTCCCGTGGGTGTTGGTTTGATACCGTTTGGGGACAGCCAAGGAGGCATCTGCAGGCAACAAAGGTAGGTGTGTGCTTGTGTGTGTGTTTCCTATGCAGATCCTAAGCCCAGTGTCACATGCAAGTAGGAGGAGTAAGAAGGGTTCCTGGCAAATCCGGGTTATGGATTGCATTTAAAAAGGCCCCGTGGGAGTGCAATGGGCCCCTGTCTTGCTGCTTAGCAATAATGGTATGGGTTTAGGTTCTGCTGTGTGTACTGGTGGTTGACTGCCCCCCAGCCCAGAGTGTGCATGGAAAATTGTCTGGCAGCCTCCCTGACAGCAAGCAGTGATAGTGCCCATGAAGGGGACCTTGTTGGGCCCGCCCCTTTCACGGTTATCGCTTCTCGGCCTTTTGGCTAAGATCAAGTGTAGTATCTGTTCTTATCAGTTTAATATCTGATACGTCCCCTATCTGGGGACCATATATTAAATGGATTTTTGAGAACGGGGGCCGATTTCGAAGCTTGCTTCCGTCGCCCTATGCATTGACCCGATATGGCAGTATCTTCGGGTACAGTGCACCACCCCCTTACAGGGTTAAAAAGAAAGATTCCTACTTTCATTGCTACCTGCTAGCTGGCTAGCCAGCTAGCCAGCCCTGTGGGCCTTGCTGCTGCTGCAGCCAAAAAACAAAAGGTGGTGCTGCTGCTGCTTCTGCTTCTGCTTGTGTCTGGCCGCTGTTGGAGCGTCCAGGCACAGGACTTCTGCTGCTGCTGACTAAATGGCCTCCTTAATTGGATCATTTGAGTAGCCAGCACACCTGTGCAGGTAGGGCATGACATGATAGGCAGCTGCCTTGATAGCGGGTGGGTGCTGAATGTTCCTAATTGACAAAATAAGATTAATGCTTATGAAGAAATATAAAATCTCATCCCTTCCCCAATATCGCGCCACACCCCTACCCCTTAATTCCCTGGTTGAACTTGATGGACATATGTCTTTTTTCGACCGTACTAACTATGTAACTATGTAACATAACATGGGGGGGGGGGGGTCTCCTGGCTGTTCACACAGGTGTGTCATTGCTGTACATTGACCATGCATTGCTTCTGTGGTATTGCAAAGGCAAAGACAAATGCTTCCAGCCATCCATTGCACTAATGGATTGGTCATCAGCTGGCTGTCTATGTCCCGCATCAATATAGACCAAAGTACAGAGGGTTAGGCTATGCTATTGTGCACCTACCTGATGCATCAGAAGGTGCGAGGCCCTTGCTAAATTCTGTGCACAGACTTTGAGATCTATGCTTTAGACTGTATCTAAACCTGCTCCAACATGGACTGACATTCTGGCCTACTTTCAGCCGATGCGACTTGTCTGTCGCTGAACAGTCGCTTTTTATGTATTCAGCACCTATGTATAATGTTGTAAAAAGGCTCTAGAAGCTAAAGTCGCAGAAATGTCACACATATTTGGCCTGCAACTTTCTGTGCGACAAAGTCAGACAGGAAAAATCAGTATAAATCCTTAGAAAATTATCCCCCAGTGTCTCCATCTGCTGGCGGTATTGAATAAGCATTGCTGCACTGATGGGGTATGCATTAGACGAAAAAAAAGAAGAAAAAGAAGAATAATACGCCCAGAAAAGAGGCGAAAAGGAGAAAAACGTAAAAAAACGTGAAAAAAAAGTAAGAGGAAGAGAAGGGAAAAAAAGGTGGAAATGGGTTTAAAAGTGATTTCGGCGGAGAAATATATATATATATATATATATATATATATATATATATATATATATATACGCGCACACACACACATATATATAAACGTATTCTCCGTTGAGATATTGCAGCCGCTGCTGTGTCCAGGCCCAGGAGCCTTAGCACTGTGCTGTGATGTCACTCAATACCACTGACATCACTAGGTGTAAACAACATCTCTCCTTTGCTGTGTATGTGACTATGGAGCTGTTTGGTGATGTCGTCTATTATGGCCTTCATAGAAGCAACAGGAGATTGTTGCATCCATCTAGAACCCTCAGAACTACAGTGCTATGATGTCACTCACTTCCACAGGCCTTGCAGAGTGTAAACAACAACAACCCAGCTTTGTTGTGTATGTAACCATAGGGATTTGTGATGTCACCTAGAACCTTCACAGCAGCGACAGCTTTATGAGGAGCATCAGCACTGCTCTGCCTGAGCAGAACCATCACCGCCATAGGTTGTCAAATAACCCGGATTTAACCCACACAGGTAAGTCCAATGGGGTGCAGGCATGTCCTCTATGCTTACAGCTTCCCGTGGGTGTTGGTTTGATACCGTTTGGGGACAGCCAAGGAGGCATCTGCAGGCAACAAAGGTAGGTGTGTGCTTGTGTGTGTGTTTCCTATGCAGATCCTAAGCCCAGTGTCACATGCAAGTAGGAGGAGTAAGAAGGGTTCCTGGCAAATCCGGGTTATGGATTGCATTTAAAAAGGCCCCGTGGGAGTGCAATGGGCCCCTGTCTTGCTGCTTAGCAATAATGGTATGGGTTTAGGTTCTGCTGTGTGTACTGGTGGTTGACTGCCCCCCAGCCCAGAGTGTGCATGGAAAATTGTCTGGCAGCCTCCCTGACAGCAAGCAGTGATAGTGCCCATGAAGGGGACCTTGTTGGGCCCGCCCCTTTCACGGTTATCGCTTCTCGGCCTTTTGGCTAAGATCAAGTGTAGTATCTGTTCTTATCAGTTTAATATCTGATACGTCCCCTATCTGGGGACCATATATTAAATGGATTTTTGAGAACGGGGGCCGATTTCGAAGCTTGCTTCCGTCGCCCTATGCATTGACCCGATATGGCAGTATCTTCGGGTACAGTGCACCACCCCCTTACAGGGTTAAAAAGAAAGATTCCTACTTTCATTGCTACCTGCTTGCTGGCTAGCCAGCTAGCCAGCCCTGTGGGCCTTGCTGCTGCTGCAGCCAAAAAACAAAAGGTGGTGCTGCTGCTGCTTCTGCTTCTGCTTGTGTCTGGCCGCTGTTGGAGCGTCCAGGCACAGGACTTCTGCTGCTGCTGACTAAATGGCCTCCTTAATTGGATCATTTGAGTAGCCAGCACACCTGTGCAGGTAGGGCATGACATGATAGGCAGCTGCCTTGATAGCGGGTGGGTGCTGAATGTTCCTAATTGACAAAATAAGATTAATGCTTATGAAGAAATATAAAATCTCATCCCTTCCCCAATATCGCGCCACACCCCTACCCCTTAATTCCCTGGTTGAACTTGATGGACATATGTCTTTTTTCGACCGTACTAACTATGTAACTATGTAACATAACATGGGGGGGGGGGTCTCCTGGCTGTTCACACAGGTGTGTCATTGCTGTACATTGACCATGCATTGCTTCTGTGGTATTGCAAAGGCAAAGACAAATGCTTCCAGCCATCCATTGCACTAATGGATTGGTCATCAGCTGGCTGTCTATGTCCCGCATCAATATAGACCAAAGTACAGAGGGTTAGGCTATGCTATTGTGCACCTACCTGATGCATCAGAAGGTGCGAGGCCCTTGCTAAATTCTGTGCACAGACTTTGAGATCTATGCTTTAGACTGTATCTAAACCTGCTCCAACATGGACTGACATTCTGGCCTACTTTCAGCCTATGCGACTTGTCTGTCGCTGAACAGTCGCTTTTTATGTATTCAGCACCTATGTATAATGTTGTAAAAAGGCTCTAGAAGCTAAAGTCGCAGAAATGTCACACATATTTGGCCTGCAACTTTCTGTGCGACAAATTCAGACAGGAAAAATCAGTATAAATCCTTAGAAAATTATCCCCCAGTGTCTCCATCTGCTGGCGGTATTGAATAAGCATTGCTGCACTGATGGGGTATGCATTAGACGAAAAAAAAGAAGAAAAAGAAGAATAATACGCCCAGAAAAGAGGCGAAAAGGAGAAAAACGTAAAAAAACGTGAAAAAAAAGTAAGAGGAAGAGAAGGGAAAAAAAGGTGGAAATGGGTTTAAAAGTGATTTCGGCGGAGAAATATATATATATATATATATATATATATATATATATATATATATACGCGCACACACACACATATATATAAACGTATTCTCCGTTGAGATATTGCAGCCGCTGCTGTGTCCAGGCCCAGGAGCCTTAGCACTGTGCTGTGATGTCACTCAATACCACTGACATCACTAGGTGTAAACAACATCTCTCCTTTGCTGTGTATGTGACTATGGAGCTGTTTGGTGATGTCGTCTATTATGGCCTTCATAGAAGCAACAGGAGATTGTTGCATCCATCTAGAACCCTCAGAACTACAGTGCTATGATGTCACTCACTTCCACAGGCCTTGCAGAGTGTAAACAACAACAACCCAGCTTTGTTGTGTATGTAACCATAGGGATTTGTGATGTCACCTAGAACCTTCACAGCAGCGACAGCTTTATGAGGAGCATCAGCACTGCTCTGCCTGAGCAGAACCATCACCGCCATAGGTTGTCAAATAACCCGGATTTAACCCACACAGGTAAGTCCAATGGGGTGCAGGCATGTCCTCTATGCTTACAGCTTCCCGTGGGTGTTGGTTTGATACCGTTTGGGGACAGCCAAGGAGGCATCTGCAGGCAACAAAGGTAGGTGTGTGCTTGTGTGTGTGTTTCCTATGCAGATCCTAAGCCCAGTGTCACATGCAAGTAGGAGGAGTAAGAAGGGTTCCTGGCAAATCCGGGTTATGGATTGCATTTAAAAAGGCCCCGTGGGAGTGCAATGGGCCCCTGTCTTGCTGCTTAGCAATAATGGTATGGGTTTAGGTTCTGCTGTGTGTACTGGTGGTTGACTGCCCCCCAGCCCAGAGTGTGCATGGAAAATTGTCTGGCAGCCTCCCTGACAGCAAGCAGTGATAGTGCCCATGAAGGGGACCTTGTTGGGCCCGCCCCTTTCACGGTTATCGCTTCTCGGCCTTTTGGCTAAGATCAAGTGTAGTATCGGGCCGCGCCGCCCTGGTCAGCTTAGATCAGGAGAAGGCGTTCGACCGTGTCTCCCACGCATTCATGGACAGGGTTTTGCGCAGGCTGGGTCTGGGGAAGATGTTTTGCTCTTTTGTTAACGTTATGTATTTTGACATTTACAGCACGGTGTTGGTGAACGGCTGGAAGACTGACCCCTTTCCTATTCTTTCAGGGGTTAGACAAGGCTGCCCTCTTTCACCTCTCCTTTTTGTTTGTGTTATAGAGCTCTTCGCTGAGACTATCCGGCAGAATGGAGAGATCAGAGGGATCACCGCACCAGGACCAGATCGCCACGAGGTCAAGTGCTCGCTCTACATGGACGACGTGACCGTCTTCTGCGCTGACCAGCGTTCGGTGACTGCACTCGTCCAGACCTGCGAGGACTTCGGCAGAGCTTCGGGGGCAAAAGTCAACTGCGGGAAGTCGGAGGCCATGCTCTTCGGGGAGTGGCACCTGGCTTCTTCCGCCCCCTTCCCCTTTACTATTAAGCCGGACTTCATTCAAATTCTTGGAGTCTGGTTCGGGAAGGAAGGAGCGGCCCTTAAGTCTTGGCAAGACCGACTAGGAAGGATAAACTCAAAGATCGGACTGTGGAGCTCCAGAAAGCTCACGATGGAAGGCAAGGCACTTGTCCTGCGGAGTGAAGTTTTGCCTGTGCTCCAATATACCGCACAGGCCTGGCCTCCCCATACCACCGTTTGCAAGGCCATCACCCGGACAGTGTTTGGCTTCGTCTGGGGCAAAATGGACAGAGTCAAGAGGACCGTGATGTACAAGGAACCCCGCAAGGGTGGGAAGGGAATACCCGACATCCCCGCTCTGCTGAGGGCCTCCTTTGCATGTGTCACGGTGCAGCGGACTCTTGTTGAAAAGACTGGCTCAGCGGGCAGGTCCATGTCTCGCTTGTTTCTCATGCCCCTTTGGAGACAGCTGGGCTGGGACAAGTGGGACAGCTCCATCCCTTACAACTGGAACACTCCCTGGTTCTATGGGGATGTTGTCCGGTTTGTGAGGGAGCACCAGCTGGAAGGACTGAAACCCGACCTATGGAAGCCGAAGACAATCCACAAGCTCATCCGAGCTAAGGACTTGACCGAGCTGGTTCCGGGACTCCCCGCAGCCACTGCAGAGACAGTTTGGAACAATGTGGCCTCAAAGCGGCTTACCAATGGACACAAGGACTTGTCGTGGATGGCCGTCATGGGAGGTCTCTCTCTCAGGTCATTCATGCATGCCCGCAACCTGTGCAAGACCCGGTACTGCCCCCGTTGCCCCTACGTGGAGGAAACATCTTTCCACGTGTTTTGGCAGTGCCCCTTTGCACAGGGTCTGTTGGACGCCCTAGAACAGGAACTCAGAGACTCAGTGCCCAGGAGCTGCCTATCGTACCATTCGGTGCTTTACGGCCTGTTCCCTGGGACCCACGACGTGGAGGCCATCCAGGAGGCCTGGCGCCTTATGAACTGTTTTAAGGACGCAGTGTGGCTTGCCAGGAACCGCCTCGTGATCAACAGGGAAAACATGTCCGTCCGGGACTGCCGCAGGTTCATCAAGAACCTGCTCAGAGACTATTCCATCTTGGACAGCTCGGCCGTTGATGAGGAAGAAGAGGAGTGAAGACCCCTCTCCTTCTCCCATGTCTCCCTGAAGATACAGCCCAACAGTTTGGCCCTGTGATCCGCCCCCTCCCTACCCCCACATAGTCGCCCACACCCCTACCCCGATCACAGATTGTATTATTTGGTTTTTGCTTGATCTCTTGTGCCTTTATATTGCAGGATTGAGCTGAATGTTAGAGTAGCATGGTGTGCGATGTATAGCTTAGGGAACCTTTGCTGTGTATTGTACTATCATGCTTTGTGTGACTGTAATTTATTGTACGACTTGTAATGACTGAACGGAAAATAAAGCTCTTTCAATCAAAAAAAAATCTGTTCTTATCAGTTTAATATCTGATACGTCCCCTATCTGGGGACCATATATTAAATGGATTTTTGAGAACGGGGGCCGATTTCGAAGCTTGCTTCCGTCGCCCTATGCATTGACCCGATATGGCAGTATCTTCGGGTACAGTGCACCACCCCCTTACAGGGTTAAAAAGAAAGATTCCTACTTTCATTGCTACCTGCTTGCTGGCTAGCCAGCTAGCCAGCCCTGTGGGCCTTGCTGCTGCTGCAGCCAAAAAACAAAAGGTGGTGCTGCTGCTGCTTCTGCTTCTGCTTGTGTCTGGCCGCTGTTGGAGCGTCCAGGCACAGGACTTCTGCTGCTGCTGACTAAATGGCCTCCTTAATTGGATCATTTGAGTAGCCAGCACACCTGTGCAGGTAGGGCATGACATGATAGGCAGCTGCCTTGATAGCGGGTGGGTGCTGAATGTTCCTAATTGACAAAATAAGATTAATGCTTATGAAGAAATATAAAATCTCATCCCTTCCCCAATATCGCGCCACACCCCTACCCCTTAATTCCCTGGTTGAACTTGATGGACATATGTCTTTTTTCGACCGTACTAACTATGTAACTATGTAACATAACATGGGGGGGGGGGGTCTCCTGGCTGTTCACACAGGTGTGTCATTGCTGTACATTGACCATGCATTGCTTCTGTGGTATTGCAAAGGCAAAGACAAATGCTTCCAGCCATCCATTGCACTAATGGATTGGTCATCAGCTGGCTGTCTATGTCCCGCATCAATATAGACCAAAGTACAGAGGGTTAGGCTATGCTATTGTGCACCTACCTGATGCATCAGAAGGTGCGAGGCCCTTGCTAAATTCTGTGCACAGACTTTGAGATCTATGCTTTAGACTGTATCTAAACCTGCTCCAACATGGACTGACATTCTGGCCTACTTTCAGCCGATGCGACTTGTCTGTCGCTGAACAGTCGCTTTTTATGTATTCAGCACCTATGTATAATGTTGTAAAAAGGCTCTAGAAGCTAAAGTCGCAGAAATGTCACACATATTTGGCCTGCAACTTTCTGTGCGACAAATTCAGACAGGAAAAATCAGTATAAATCCTTAGAAAATTATCCCCCAGTGTCTCCATCTGCTGGCGGTATTGAATAAGCATTGCTGCACTGATGGGGTATGCATTAGACGAAAAAAAAGAAGAAAAAGAAGAATAATACGCCCAGAAAAGAGGCGAAAAGGAGAAAAACGTAAAAAAACGTGAAAAAAAAGTAAGAGGAAGAGAAGGGAAAAAAAGGTGGAAATGGGTTTAAAAGGGATTTCGGCGGAGAAATATATATATATATATATATATATATATATATATATATATATATACGCGCACACACACACATATATATAAACGTATTCTCCGTTGAGATATTGCAGCCGCTGCTGTGTCCAGGCCCAGGAGCCTTAGCACTGTGCTGTGATGTCACTCAATACCACTGACATCACTAGGTGTAAACAACATCTCTCCTTTGCTGTGTATGTGACTATGGAGCTGTTTGGTGATGTCGTCTATTATGGCCTTCATAGAAGCAACAGGAGATTGTTGCATCCATCTAGAACCCTCAGAACTACAGTGCTATGATGTCACTCACTTCCACAGGCCTTGCAGAGTGTAAACAACAACAACCCAGCTTTGTTGTGTATGTAACCATAGGGATTTGTGATGTCACCTAGAACCTTCACAGCAGCGACAGCTTTATGAGGAGCATCAGCACTGCTCTGCCTGAGCAGAACCATCACCGCCATAGGTTGTCAAATAACCCGGATTTAACCCACACAGGTAAGTCCAATGGGGTGCAGGCATGTCCTCTATGCTTACAGCTTCCCGTGGGTGTTGGTTTGATACCGTTTGGGGACAGCCAAGGAGGCATCTGCAGGCAACAAAGGTAGGTGTGTGCTTGTGTGTGTGTTTCCTATGCAGATCCTAAGCCCAGTGTCACATGCAAGTAGGAGGAGTAAGAAGGGTTCCTGGCAAATCCGGGTTATGGATTGCATTTAAAAAGGCCCCGTGGGAGTGCAATGGGCCCCTGTCTTGCTGCTTAGCAATAATGGTATGGGTTTAGGTTCTGCTGTGTGTACTGGTGGTTGACTGCCCCCCAGCCCAGAGTGTGCATGGAAAATTGTCTGGCAGCCTCCCTGACAGCAAGCAGTGATAGTGCCCATGAAGGGGACCTTGTTGGGCCCGCCCCTTTCACGGTTATCGCTTCTCGGCCTTTTGGCTAAGATCAAGTGTAGTAATACAGGAGATCTGGTCAGAAGGTACTCGGGTACCCCTCTCCTCGGCCTTGTGGGATCGCCCAGGTTTATTGCCTGGGCTTCACCCACTTGTTGCTATTGGGGAGAGGGCCTAGTCCCAGGGTAACGAGTAGCGATCGCCTCTCAAGACCTTCGGGTGGAGAGAGGTTAGAACCATGGATGATGATCCGGATCCAGGTTCTGTGCCGGCATACGCAAGGATCAAAAACACCGTGAGAGTCATTCTCACGGATGATACCAAAAGGGCGGACGATTTGAAATTCGTAGTAGAGGACGTGCTCGGAGGAGTTTTCGGAATACAGAAGGGCGAGATATTGGCAATCCAGGACTACCCGAAGCGTAAAATTTTTGATGTGACGTTCACACAAAATGGCATCCACAGAGATTTTGTTACCAGAGCTGCTGCGAGTAAAGACAAAAAGCTTCAGGGTGTCCGGATTATTGAGCACGTTCTAGACGATATTAAGCTGGTGGTAGTAAAGATGTATTCCCCTTTCGCCAACCTACACGATGTTGAGTTGTTTTTACAAGTCTATTTTAGTAAGGTTGAGTGCAGAGGAAAAATCATGAACAGCTGTGGCATCTGGACATCTAAGTGGAGATTTCAGGTTACATGCAAAAAAGATGACAGATTGCCAGGGGGAATACAACTACCACCAGCTCGTTTTAAAATAAATAATATGTGTGGCGACCTCTTTTATGCGGGGATGCCAAGCTACTGCAGGAAGTGTCACAGATATGGACACACAAAAGAAAACTGTGAAAGTACATGCAAAAAATGTGGTAGCACACAGCACGAGACAGAGAAATGCACAAGAGGAGGGAGGTGCAATTTCTGTCAACAATTCGGTCACCTTTTCTCCTCTTGTCCCCACAGACATAGGACGGAGCAGCAGTGGCAACCCTGGAGGCAGCAAGGACAGCAACCGGGACACCAGCCGAGGCAAGCAGAGCCAGTGATTACCCCCCCACAAGAGGTAAGCGGTGAGATGGAGAAGGAGAAAGACCCCCCTCAGGCAAAAGGAGGGGACCCTAAAGAGCAGAGGATGGCCAAAAAACGTGCAAGTGGTGAAAAAACTGGCCCCCAGGAGCATGCTGGGTTAAGAGAGGAGCAGAATCCGCTCCTCAGCAACCTCTGGCTCAGGGTCCCCCTGAGAGCGATGATCCGGGTGGAGAGGTGAAGGTTAAAAGGCGGAGGGGCTCCAGAAGACTCTATTCGGAGGCGGTCCAGGGGGAGCCGATGGAAGTACCTGCGGATGCAGGGAACCCAAGTGACGTTCCTCCACAGGTCCCCATAGGGGATACCCCCCCCTCCTCCCTGCCAGGAGGAGGTTTCAGGGGTGACCGTCTCTGAGGTACCAGAGACGGAGCTAAGTGAACACCCGACCCCTATGGAGGGGCAAGAGGTGGAAGAACCCAATGAGTCTGGAGCCCTGATTGCCAGGATGCCCGAGAACAACTATGCCTCAATCAAGATGGAGGAGGGGGGTCGGCTGAGTGATGGTGCCTCCTCTCCTGCTTCCTCTATGCGTACAGTTGAGTCAGATTTTGGGGGGTATGAGGCTTCGGAGGGGGAATCAGAGGTGTAAGACGTTTTCTTGTACATTCCCATGGCTGAGTTGTCCGGTCTGTCCTTGAACGTGAGAAGTGTGAGCGCCAGAGTAAGAAGGGTTGCCCTATTTAATTACTTGTCGGTTTTTGCTGCTTCCGTCCTTTTCCTGCAGGAATGTGGCATCCCGCACAGATTAAATTATAAAGAATATGAAGATGATTGGGTGCACGGTCCATCAGTCTGGTCTGGATCAAATGAGTCCAGATCAGCAGGGGTCGCCATACTTTTTAAAGGGAACGTTTTAATTGAGAGTTTTAACGAAATTTTACCAGGCAGAATTTTATTGGTCAGCGCTTTTATTAATGGTATTAAATGGCAGTTTTTAAATTTTTATGGTTCTCCTGATAAGAATGAAAGAATAAAAATGTTGGAGATTTTACCCCTTTTTATTAACAATTCTAGTCCTCTTGTTTTATCAGGTGATTTTAATTGTATTTTAAGGGGAGAACGCCGTTTTTCGAACGCAGTGAGTAGGAACTATGATAAGACGTCTTTTATGTTAAAAAACTTGATTTTAGATTTTAATCTCACTGATGTTTTTAAAAAATGTAATTTTAACGTACCAGAGGAAGACGGTGTTACCTGGAGCAATGCAAGCTGTAGCTCCAGGATAGATTTTATTTTTTGTTCTTATCAAGTACTGCCTTTTAATTGTGATCTTTTTACCAATGTTTTTTCTGACCATAAATTATTGTATTTTAAAGTTAAAAGTGATTTTAAAAGGAGAACTGGTAGGAATGCCTGGAAGTTAAACGTGTCCCTTTTAGAAGATCCGCAGGTTTTATCAGATTTTATCACCTTTTACAAGGAATGCAGACGAGTAAAAGACCCCAACACTCCCACCAGTATCTGGTGGGAAAAAATGAAACTAAAAATAAAAGAATTTTTTATCCGTGTTGGGGTTAGGAAAGCTAAAGAAAAACGTGAATTTTATAATATCCTAAATACTCGTCTGCAAACCCTGTACAAATTCAGAGCACATGGGATGGAGGTGGAGAAGGAGGTACATGATCTTAAAAAAGAAATAACTAAGTGCCTGGAGCAGAAAGGAAAAGAAATTATCTTTAGGTCTCGAATACAGCATCTTGAGGAAAACGAGACCTGCTCCAGGTATTTTTTTAAGAAAATACATGAAAATAGAAGGTTAATAGAAAACATTGAAGGAGTGAATGATGTACAGGGTATTTTAATAAAGGTGCAAGAGTTTTATACTGATCTTTTTAATGTAAAACACATTGATGAATGTTTTATGAATGACTCGTTAAAGGAGATCACCAATTTTTTAGATCCTGTCTCACAGTCTTTTTTATTGCAGAATATTTCAGAGCAGGAGATTTTAGAGACCGTCAAGAGTTTTAAAACAGGTAAAGTGCCTGGGCCGGATGGTATACCCATTGAATTTTATGTTACTTTTTATGGTATTTTAAAAGAAGATTTGTTCTCCCTTTTTACGGAAGTCTTTAAGTCTAAAATCCTCCCAGGCTCATGGAAGAAGGGTGATGTCTCCCTGCTATTCAAAAAGGGAGACCGGTCGGAACTCAAAAACTGGAGACCAATCACCCTTCTGAACTGCGACTATAAAATAATGGCGAAACTGTGTGCTAACCGCTTAAAGAACGTAATCCATAAAATAATTCATACAAACCAAGTCTGTGGGGTGCCTGGGAGGAGTTTATGGGAGAACCTAAACCTTTTAAAGGATGTAATTAGCGACACCAAATTAAGAAAAGGAAAGCTGGCGGTTTTATCCATAGATTTTGAAAAAGCTTTCGACAGGGTGTCACATTTTTATCTTTTTAAGGTTTTAGAGAAAATGGGTATACCTGATGGCTTTTTATTGTCTCTTAGAGCTTTTTATGATAACTGTACTAGTAAAATTTTAGTAAATGGTTTTAAGACACAGGGCGTGATTTTAAATTCCGGAGTGAAGCAGGGGTGTCCCTTGTCCCCACTACTCTTCATTTGCGCAATAGAGCCTCTTTTATGTACAATACGAAAGGATAAGCAGATCCATGGAGTCCCCCTGCCAGGAGGAGGGGGACTAGAGGCGAAGGTAGTGGGGTACATGGACGATGTTGCGGTGTTTTGCAGGGACACCCCATCGCTTCAGAAGACGCTAAAACAGATTCAATATTTTAATTGTGCCTCCGGTTTTAAAGTCAATTTTAACAAAAGTAACATTTTAAACATAGGCGGAATGCCTGTGTATGATGTGCCCGTCCCTGTGTCTGAGTCGGTGCAGATTTTAGGTGTCTCCTTTGACGAGTCTAATAATGGTTTTAATAGCTGGGACTTGGTGGCTCAAAAAATAAATAAGAAAATATGTATGTGGAACATGCGAGAACTTACAATGGAAGGGAAGGTTTTAATTACAAAAATGGTGCTTTTACCTATTTTATTGTATTTAAGTCTGGTTTTCCCACCCCCCGAAATGGTTCTAAAGAAAATAACAAAAGCTTGTTTTACTTTCTTTTGGAGTTCTAAGAGCGAAAAATTAAAGAGACAAATTGTGATAAAACCGAACTCCAGGGGCGGTAAGGATTTTCCAGATTTTAAAGCTTTCCTTTTAATAAAGTTTTTTAGCATGTGTTTTACTACTGTTTTTAAAGATAGCTACTGGTCTTATTTTGTTCGTTTTAATACTGGTTATTTTATGCGGAGGAACGGCTGGTTTTCTACAGTTTTAAGTTGCCCTTATTCTTTGAATTTACCCCCTCAATACATGATTTTAGGAAAAATTTTAAACTTATATAATTTTAAAGGTAAAAGGGTTCAGGATCTGTGCAATAGCAAAAAACTACTAAAGGAAATAAAAGAAACCAGTACCGTGACTCCCATCAAAAATTTTAACGAACAGAAGTGTATACAGATTTGGAAGATGTTGAGTATTAATTATCTTTTTAATTCACAGAAGGACCTGGCCTGGAGCTGCGCACACGAGTGTCTTCCATGCCGGGCATTCCAGCACCGAAGAGGATTATCCAACTCTGCAACCGGCCCGAGGGAGGGATGCCGACAAGAGGAGACCGTGCACCATCTAATATGGACTTGTTTTTACTCGCAGAAAATATGGACAAAGATACTCCCTCTGGTAAAAAGGATAACTGGACTAAAAGACTTAAATATTGCAGTGGTTTTTTATGGTTGCCTGGAATGCCCAACACGGACTCAAGAGACTATTGCATGGAAGATCATAAACTGTGTGAAGGCAGCTCTGTGGAAGGCCAGGAATATTTTATTGTTCAAGCATGAGGTTTTATCTGTGAAGGACATTTTATCTATCTGTTTTTATGAAATGTACCAGTACTATCTTTTAGACAAGAAGAGATTTCCGCTTTTATCTAGAAAATGGTTTTTAAAAGAATGGAATTCTATCTTGTAAAGCCACCAAGTGCCCATTTTATGTTTTAATATGTTGTAAATATGTTATTTATATGTAACTGTATTTATTGACATATTTGCACAACTTTGTTAACATTATTTAATTTTTAATAAAGTTGCCCCCGTAAGGGTAGTCAAGTTAAAAAAAAAAAAAAAATCTGTTCTTATCAGTTTAATATCTGATACGTCCCCTATCTGGGGACCATATATTAAATGGATTTTTGAGAACGGGGGCCGATTTCGAAGCTTGCTTCCGTCGCCCTATGCATTGACCCGATATGGCAGTATCTTCGGGTACAGTGCACCACCCCCTTACAGGGTTAAAAAGAAAGATTCCTACTTTCATTGCTACCTGCTTGCTGGCTAGCCAGCTAGCCAGCCCTGTGGGCCTTGCTGCTGCTGCAGCCAAAAAACAAAAGGTGGTGCTGCTGCTGCTTCTGCTGCTTCTGCTTCTGCTTGTGTCTGGCCCCTGTTGGAGCGTCCAGGCACAGGACTTCTGCTGCTGCTGACTAAATGGCCTCCTTAATTGGATCATTTGAGTAGCCAGCACACCTGTGCAGGTAGGGCATGACATGATAGGCAGCTGCCTTGATAGCGGGTGGGTGCTGAATGTTCCTAATTGACAAAATAAGATTAATGCTTATGAAGAAATATAAAATCTCATCCCTTCCCCAATATCGCGCCACACCCCTACCCCTTAATTCCCTGGTTGAACTTGATGGACATATGTCTTTTTTCGACCGTACTAACTATGTAACATAACATGGGGGGGGGGTCTCCTGGCTGTTCACACAGGTGTGTCATTGCTGTACATTGACCATGCATTGCTTCTGTGGTATTGCAAAGGCAAAGACAAATGCTTCCAGCCATCCATTGCACTAATGGATTGGTCATCAGCTGGCTGTCTATGTCCCGCATCAATATAGACCAAAGTACAGAGGGTTAGGCTATGCTATTGTGCACCTACCTGATGCATCAGAAGGTGCGAGGCCCTTGCTAAATTCTGTGCACAGACTTTGAGATCTATGCTTTAGACTGTATCTAAACCTGCTCCAACATGGACTGACATTCTGGCCTACTTTCAGCCGATGCGACTTGTCTGTCGCTGAACAGTCGCTTTTTATGTATTCAGCACCTATGTATAATGTTGTAAAAATGCTCTAGAAGCTAAAGTCGCAGAAATGTCACACATATTTGGCCTGCAACTTTCTGTGCGACAAATTCAGACAGGAAAAATCAGTATAAATCCTTAGAAAATTATCCCCCAGTGTCTCCATCTGCTGGCGGTATTGAATAAGCATTGCTGCACTGATGGGGTATGCATTAGACGAAAAAAAAGAAGAAAAAGAAGAATAATACGCCCAGAAAAGAGGCGAAAAGGAGAAAAACGTAAAAAAACGTGAAAAAAAAGTAAGAGGAAGAGAAGGGAAAAAAAGGTGGAAATGGGTTTAAAAGTGATTTCGGCGGAGAATATATATATATATATATATATATATATATATATATATATATATATGCGCACACACACACATAGATATAAACGTATTCTCCGTTGAGATATTGCAGCCGCTGCTGTGTCCAGGCCCAGGAGCCTTAGCACTGTGCTGTGATGTCACTCAATACCACTGACATCACTAGGTGTAAACAACATCTCTCCTTTGCTGTGTATGTGACTATGGAGCTGTTTGGTGATGTCGTCTATTACGGCCTTCATAGAAGCAACAGGAGATTGTTGCATCCATCTTGAACCCTCAGAACTACAGTGCTATGATGTCACTCACTTCCACAGGCCTTGCAGAGTGTAAACAACAACAACCCAGCTTTGTTGTGTATGTAACCATAGGGATTTGTGATGTCACCTAGAACCTTCACAGCAGCGACAGCTTTATGAGGAGCATCAGCACTGCTCTGCCTGAGCAGAACCATCACCGCCATAGGTTGTCAAATAACCCGGATTTAACCCACACAGGTAAGTCCAATGGGGTGCAGGCATGTCCTCTATGCTTACAGCTTCCCGTGGGTGTTGGTTTGATACCGTTTGGGGACAGCCAAGGAGGCATCTGCAGGCAACAAAGGTAGGTGTGTGCTTGTGTGTGTGTTTCCTATGCAGATCCTAAGCCCAGTGTCACATGCAAGTAGGAGGAGTAAGAAGGGTTCCTGGCAAATCCGGGTTATGGATTGCATTTAAAAAGGCCCCGTGGGAGTGCAATGGGCCCCTGTCTTGCTGCTTAGCAATAATGGTATGGGTTTAGGTTCTGCTGTGTGTACTGGTGGTTGACTGCCCCCCAGCCCAGAGTGTGCATGGAAAATTGTCTGGCAGCCTCCCTGACAGCAAGCAGTGATAGTGCCCATGAAGGGGACCTTGTTGGGCCCGCCCCTTTCACGGTTATCGCTTCTCGGCCTTTTGGCTAAGATCAAGTGTAGTATCTGTTCTTATCAGTTTAATATCTGATACGTCCCCTATCTGGGGACCATATATTAAATGGATTTTTGAGAACGGGGGCCGATTTCGAAGCTTGCTTCCGTCGCCCTATGCATTGACCCGATATGGCAGTATCTTCGGGTACAGTGCACCACCCCCTTACAGGGTTAAAAAGAAAGATTCCTACTTTCATTGCTACCTGCTTGCTGGCTAGCCAGCTAGCCAGCCCTGTGGGCCTTGCTGCTGCTGCAGCCAAAAAACAAAAGGTGGTGCTGCTGCTGCTTCTGCTGCTTCTGCTTCTGCTTGTGTCTGGCCCCTGTTGGAGCGTCCAGGCACAGGACTTCTGCTGCTGCTGACTAAATGGCCTCC